>NW_022639465.1:1564871-1571676 GCF_010583005.1 Odontomachus brunneus
GAGAGAGAGAGAGAGAGAGAGAGAGAGAGAGTGTAACCTGCATGAGAGTCTGGAATCGCGTGAGATGAATCTCTGGTACGAGTGGTTGGTTCGGTTGTTTCGTGTCTTCCTTGACGATGTGATGGTGTTGTCTTCGGCTAGTACAAGAGAAGAATACACGCGAAACGGGAGATAGCGGGGCTGGCGGGATCGCGAGAACAGGACGCTAAGGGAGAAGTTTCATTCGCCGGATGTCGTGTGCGAGGGTGATTATTTAATTAAATAACAGCCGCTTGTGGAGATATTTCGCTCGGTGGTTACATTGTTCTTAAGTGGCGCGAGGAAGCATGTGAGCTAGTTGGCACGGGGAATTTACTTTTATCGCGAAAGCGGAAATTCGCTCGCTTCATTGAGCAGCTAATAGTACTCCAGAGCGTCTAACATTCGAGAGGTTCTTCTGATCGATTCACCGCTGTTGAGTTTTTAGTCGGGGTTTAGAGCCAGGCCGATCGGGTTACATCAAAGACTCTTTGTGGGGTTTTGCCCTCGTCACTCTCCGTTGCGGCACTTTAGGCGAGAGTATTTTTTTCGCTCGTCCCTTGTACGTATACCTTGAATAGGGTGGGAGGGGGACGGACGCAGGGGGAGGCAGGGGCGACTCTTAACTCGCAGCAAACCATAAACAACTCACGAGGGATCCAGCGACACGAACTCGCAAAGTTAACGAAATCAAGTCGTCCTAGTTGCGCGCAAGTTAGCGAGAACAATGTTATCCCTTCGAAGTGTTACCCTCGTTGTAACGATCGAAGGTTGATTGGCGAGCTCTACAAACTTACGCAGTACGTTTAATGCGGATGACTTTGTACCACTGACGTTTACTTTGTAGATCTACTTTTCCGTTTCTTTCATGCGGTCTAAAGTTTCGCATTTTATCGTTACAATTCAGACTTTATTCGCGTGCCGTCTACAAATCGCACTGAGATCTCTCGCGTTTCTCTCACAAGTCTTTTCTAAAGTTTAGACTACCAGACAAATCGTGAATCTTCAATGGAACCTGAAGACCGATATGAGCATGATGTCTTCCTTCTCGTTATAATGACATAAGATGTCTTAAGGGCATCCTGAATATGCTTAGAATTTCCTGAGATACTTTTCAAACGTTTGGACATGTTCAGGATGATTTTAGGATGTATTGCGCTTTTTGGGTAATTAAACCTATTTTATAAATCGTCGACACATTTTAAGGCTCACTATATTGCCGATAATTAGCATGCTTCCTTGGCTACACGCAACATGTTATTCGGGTCATATAGATAGGGGCGGATCTATATGGAGTTCTGTGGATCTATATGGAGATTACAGCAAATTTTAGTCAACTATTTTTCATTTTTTCATGTCACTACATTTTTAATAGACCCTCAGCTTCAGATTAATTTCATTTAGTTAACTTAGTCTGAAAGATCTATTGAAGTCATTTTGTTATTACTGAATCGTCGGGCACGTATTATAGCCGTGCCGATAATTTCTCTCTCTCTTTCTTTCTCTGGCTGATTTTTAAAAACTGCACACCTGCATATGGTTGTTCTCGAAACAATTTGGCTTTATCCCTGAACACCTTTCGTGCGGGACGGCGCGCCACTGCACGGAACAGTCGCGTCTTCGAATCGGGGTTAGCGTGCCAGGTGAACCTCGTTTTCTGGTATTGACCAGGTAGTTGTGGCGCCTTGCGGCGCCCCGTAACACCGCCATCTTTCAACTGTCGGCGGAAACGTGCTAGTGATGACGTTTGTTTCTCTCCTCTCACGGTAGATCAGAAGATAAAAAGTGCGGTATCTCGTACCGTATTGCTAGCTTGTAAGTTTTATCGTATCTTTGAGTGGTCGATGGTAGCAACCGCTCGGTCGCATTTCCGTAAGTGGCCTTGGCGAAAAAGCGGGAAAGGTGGAAGACGCTGTGACCTTCCAACGGAAAGATTGAATGGCGAACGCGAAGGTCTGGCGCGCGCGATCGTGTGTAGGTCGTCACATTCATCTTCCGTGTGACCAAATACAGCGGTTAAAGGCAAACTCAAGCGGAGTAGATTGGCCGATCGCCAACTCGATCAACGGACTGCATTTCCAACCACGTGCTTTGCTCACGTATATAGTCAGCTACAGGCTACTCCGTTTTACTATTAGAAGCATTCTCATCCTTGGTTCATTTCGCGCGACTAAGCGTTTTCTCATTGCCCTTGTCCTCTCCACGTGTAATAATCAGCCGGCGTTGTGCTGCCACCCAGCGGCTCTCGTTCGGACTCGAACGTTTTGGGGATGATGGTTGGAATGGACGGTGGTTGATAGGCGTTATCAGTCGGCATTCATGCGATCTCGACAGGCGATTGATTGACGTATTGTCTTTTCTTCTCAGTTGGGCATATTTTGTTGCGTTCTACAGAAACTTTTTAACAGTGAGAACTTTTTGTTGAGCTGTTGCTCCGACAAAACTCGAGAGTATCGATCGGGAGTTACTTCTCTTGACTTTAGACTTCACCCCCGACAATTGTCGCTGAAATGGAGAGACAAGTAGAATGTAGAAGGTGGTTTTTCAGATTTTGTTTTACATTTGACAAGTTACTTCGACTTGAATTCATGTTAAAAAGGAAACAAAAGCAATTTTCACTTTCAAAATGTGCTTTGAAAATGCACAACAACAGATGTGCGTGTCAACTTCGTCGTTAGTTGTACTGTTAATATTGCTTGAGTGAAAGAGTGAGAGAGTGAAAAAGTGAGTGAGTGAGAGAGAAAGAGAAAGGGAGAGAATGAGAGAAAAAATAGGGAAAACTGTTTTCGGATCAGGTAGTGCGTGCGTGGCTGGGCAGTTAGAATTATTATCGCTGCGATCAGCGTGTCGGCCTGCTCGCACACCTCCTACCGACTAATCGGGGTTATCCCACTGCCCCTGTTCCACTCTGACCCTACCACTACCGCGACTACCCTCCTTGACCACCCCGTCGCGTCGTGTTCGTCGCTCTGCTGGCGTCTCGTGGTCTGCGGTGCTGCCACCAATCGCTTTCTTCGAAAATCAGGAACATGGCGCGCGGGCGCGAAGGGGGTGGCAATTGCAGTGGCAAGTTAGAACCGAAGACAGCGTGTTCGCGCGAATGGATTCAATTGCCGTGTCATCCGGATTTTCCGCGACGCCGGCTTCGCCGTTGACCCAGTGCCCGCGTTCCTTCCTGGAGACCGCGTCATCGACGATCCCGGTGACCGGTGCGAGTGAGGTTGGACTTGTTTACCAACGACCAAGTGTGTTTTCCAGCACTGGGTGAAGTCGCGGTCACGAAGTCGGTGTCAACGGGATCTCCCCGCGTTTTGATCGAGTCACGGCACTGGTGCGCGCGTCAGTTGTTGCTCGCCAGTTCGCTCTATACCTGGCTGATCCACGCTCCTCGATCGGCTTAGTGCGCTGGAAGTCGTCGCCACCACCCTTTTCCCTATTTCTCGTCGCACCTAATATCTCATCGCGCGCCGCGGTGCTGCCACCGCGCGGTGGAAGTAAGGGCGGATCAACGCAGCGGGGTTTGCGGAGGGTGCGTCGCGTCGCATCGAGTGAGTCGGCGTGATCGCGGGACGGAAGTAGGTTCGTGTCCTGACAGCATCTCGCTGTCGTCGTCGTTGTCGTCGTCGTCGTCGTCGTCGCGGTGCACGTTGTTACGCCCTCTCCCCTCCCGCAGTCACGGCCGCGCTGGCACCCTCGCAGTCTCCGGCATTCCTGGCGCTCCTCTTCCCCTCCCAGCTCCTCTTTCTCCACCACTACCTCCTCCTCCTCCTCGTCGGAGGCGCGCGTCTTAACCCCTCCCGGAAGTCGGATGAGTGGCGTATGCGAGTCGGTGTGAAAGGGACAGCCGGATCAGTCAGTAGTTGCGCGTGCATGAGGCCGGGCAAGCCGGCGTGCCGGGTTCCGTCCCGGCTACGCGGCGGCGTGTCCACGGGCCCTTCGTCGTGGTCATCCTCACCGCGCTCGCAGAGCTCCGTGCCGTGGGCCGGTGAGATCCTAGCGGGACCTAGAGCGAGAAGAGTCCTCGTCCGTCGGTCGAACCGCCAGCTGCTGAAGGCTGTGAGCGGAAAAAGGCTGTGCGCGAGATCGTCGGCAGAAGTAGTCACGGAGGTCGGAGAGGTGGAGTCATCGCGGGCGGCGATCATCGCGGGTTTGAATGGGTGGGCCGGGCGCCGGTAGGGTTACCAGGCACGAGCTGAACGCGGTGCCCCAGAGCCACGTCGGTCACGGGGAACGTGTCCTCGTCATTGGCGAGCCGCCAGCATCAGGCTGTCGCTGTCACGCTCCGGAGCGAGCATCCGGCAGTGCCGACCGCCCGTCCGCCCAGCAGCTGCCACCCTCACCGCCGCCGCTCACCTCCCTGCATCTCGACAACAGCAACACCACCGTCTGTGCCGTTATCAGCGGCAACAACAACAACAACGTCAACAACAACAACAACAACACCGCCAATCCGAGTGGCAAAGCTAAGAAGGCGGCCGCCATGTCTTCTCCGCCGAAACATCGCCGGGGCTTCGACCCTAACGACCCGGGGGAATATCACCGCTATCGTCGCGTTAAGACGAAGCAGCGGTGAGTGCATTCACCTGTGATCTATATACATATATATATCGATTGTTTTTTTTCTCGATCCATTGGAAGGCTCTTATTGATGATCGGCTGATATATATATCACGCCTTGATCCACTCCCTCAAGTTCTTCATCTTGATGTACATTTCTTCCTCCTGACTTCTCACCCAGTCGCGTGTGGAACTTGGTCTTTGATGTTTTCTTCTCTTGTTTTCGCATTTACGCGTACCACGAGTCGATCCTTCAAACTGTTTCTCTCTGTAAAACCTTAAATTGCGCCACGCGATAATTCATTGCAAATCTTAATGGTTAAAGTTTACTTCCAGCCTGGATGTGTAATTCATGTAATTACTCAAAGTTTAGTCGAGTACAATTGCTTTCCACTCGCGACTAGTCCTTTCACGAACGTCAAGTCGATCGGGAAACTGTCTGTGCCGAGCGACAGTTGGAACAGTCGAGTTGATGTTCTTCCTCTTCTTTTTTCTTCGTTATTTTTTCTACGCGATCCATCGAGTAAGTGTCGCATCGGGTAACTAACGAAAACGCCACGTTATTGTTGTCACTGGAAAATACAATGAGCTGCGTGTAACTCCTGACTCACGTGTATCGTTAATTTAACGTTATTTCTTATCGATCGATATGTATTGTCACGCGTACGTTCACGTCTCTTTCCCCTTCGTTCACTCGGTGAAATTAATTGTGTAACGAGTATACACGGTTGACATTCTGGTAGGCCCGTTGGCTACGGAGAACTTTCGTGAACGCGATGGATCGCGATGAAGCATGATCAATAACGAAAAGCCGAACCTTGTCCTCTTCTCCGCCAAACCGACTCCTACTCCCACCCTCGCCCTGTCATTTCTCGACATTTTCATCGCCCCTGTCACGCAGCTTCCACTGATGCTGAATGCACAATGTTCACAGAGGCTTTGTATGTCCCACATCGTGTGACCTTCGGCGCCGGACACAGACCTCCCCGAGATCCCCCGACACATCCACCAGCACAAGGCATTATAAAACACACACAAGCTTGCGATGTTCGATGTTGGATCGCTTACTGGTTGTATCCCCGCCGCTACAATGCGACGAAAGTATGAATCACGTGATAATAAAAAAAGATATATCATCATCCCCGAATATATAATGTGTCAATATATCAACCCAGCGTTTTCTTCCCGGAGCATCTTGCGGCATTAGCATGACTTGTGTCGAATTAAGGAGCGCTATATGGACCAATAGATCGAACGTGTGTGAGACCTTGTGCGAATATATATATATATATATATATATATATATATATATATACATAAAATGACTAAACTAAGATATGTACAATATAGATGTGGTGCGATATACACACATATATATTAATACGAAAAAATAAAAGAGATCGTATATAAAATATAAGAACATACGTACGAAAACGAGATGAGATTATCTAACGAGATTATAGGGTTAACTGATTTATATCGTCTCCTTTCGTCCACATCCCTGACCGGTCTGGAAGGAGGGGAGATAAGTCAAGTGTACCCTATACGGATAAATCAAGAATGAAATTACCAAGCGGCACATCATGTGTAAAATCGATCCCCGTGTCTTGACCGGAGCTTGGAATGCGCTGCCAATGCCGTGGAATGGAATGGAATGGAGAGGCTTGCACTTCGGCGAAAAAAAGAGCCAAAAGCTTTCACGCACTGCCGGGCTATCTCGATGTCACGGCGCGTGGCGCTGCGTTTTTCGCGGCGAACGGCCCCATGGAATGCTTTGTTTGATGTGTCAACTTCGAGAGAGATTTTGGCTTCTGCTTGGAAGATATACGAAGGAGCACCTGGAAAATGGAATGAGCGCCATCACCAACTCCCGCCGTTCTCTCTCTCTCTGTATTGTTTTTCTTTTCTTTTTACATTGCTCGTTTCGCGAAAGCATCCCGCCTTCCTTTAGTGAGATTTGTGTTGCGGCTCGCTCGCCAGCGTGCTGACGATTCGTTAAATTATTAATCGAAGGGCCGAGGCGCGCGAGGGAGCAATGCTACGTGTTTCCGCAAATGCATTTCACGCATTGGAAGAAAATTGGAAAATTGTACACGCGTAAAATATGTAAATTAAATTTGCAAAATTGCGTTACATATAAAGTTAGTATATAAACTAAAAAATTGTATACCCAAAATACGTATACAATTTTTTAATTACATATAAAATTGAATATGTACACTGAGAGGGG
>NW_022639465.1:1571692-1573144 GCF_010583005.1 Odontomachus brunneus
TGAGGGGGGGGGGGGGGAGAATATCTACAAAATATTCACATTCGAAAATATATTAACCCTAAAATTTTAATTAGAATAAACAATTGCTTTTATAAAGAACAATTTAAAAAATAAAAAAAAATTTTTTCTCTTTTAAAAAAGTGTTTTTTTCAATGAAAAAATATATATATTTATACAAGTAAATGTTATTAATATTCATTGAAACGTATAAATTAAAATTTATACGTTTATAAATAAACGTATAAATATAAAATTTTATACATCTATTATGTAATTTTGTGTTTTGGAATCAGAATGTCAAAAAAAGTGACAAATTCCTCTTTCCCGGCCTGGCCCCTTCGATTAGTATGATTCTGTTGATTTGAAGGTATCAGAGAGAAAATAATATGTTATTCTTCCCAAGGATGCGTTTGCATATCATTTTGTGCACTGTGAGGAACGCGCATGCATGATCCTGTCTGCGGTTTGCACGTGAGTTGTGGCAGGACGATGTTACATTAATGCGAACATTGTAAGTCATTTGACTTGCGCGAGCGTAGGTTGCGCGTTTCTTAGGATAATTATGCTGCTGTCGTTAACGAGACGTTAACGATACTGCGATAAGATCGACACGAGGACATGCGAGGCAGCACGAAGATCTCGTTTACTACAATGATTCGTTTGCCGACCTTGTTGATTCGCAGGACTTCGTCGATTGACGAAACTCGCTGTGTCTGCAAGAAATATGCAGCCCACTAATGTACTTACATATCATTGCGCGCAATTTATTAGTCCGTTCATCGGATAAAACGATCAGAACAAAGAGTAATGTATATGTTATGGTCAAAGCCCGTAGCGTGAGCGCTTCTAGGATTGACTGGTCAATGTGCGAAACAATCAAGTTTTTTTATCAAAGCCCAAAATAGTTTTGGGTTTCGATTGGTGTGTTTTTAGTCAATCCTAGAGATGACTAACAAACTAAAGCTTGATTGTTTCGCACATCGACCAATCAATCAGAAGTAATCGCGTTACAGGTTTTGATAATATATACAAAGTGTTTAAAAATAAAGTGGAACAATATTCGTGTACAGATCGCAAAACGGTTTAGACACAATAAACTTCAGAGAGCAGCTAATAGTTCAATAAGAGGACGAATTATTCAAAAATAAGTTTTCTCATTGGATCAACGGCTGCGCTCTGAAGTTCATTACGTCTAAACCGTTTTGTGTCCTACTGTGCATGTAAATTAGGTGAAATTAAATACAAAAGTCCTATATCATTTTACAAACGATCGTGTAAAATTTTCGGTGATTAATTAAAGAAGGTTAGCGAATGATCGTACGCGATACGATAAATGAGCTCTATGATGACGACGCTTGTCGTTATGTGTGCTTTACAGATTATCTACAGATAATTGTGCGTATATATATATATATATATATATATATATATATATATATATATATATATATT
>NW_022639465.1:1573467-1576604 GCF_010583005.1 Odontomachus brunneus
ATATATATATATATATATATATTATTTTATACATATATATATGTATATATATTATTTTATATTAATATATGTATATATATATATTATTTTATATATATATGTATATATATATATATATATGTATAATATGTATATATTCATACAATGAGTTGAATAAATATTTATATATTGATTCAATCCATTTACGAATTTGTCACTATACTATATACCCTCTCTATTTCTATACTATACATATATACTATAATCAGGAATATTACATATAATGTAATAATCAGGATGAATCATGATATACGTATGATATATGATATGAATCATAATACATACATATGATACATGATATGAATCATAAATCATGATTACATATGATATAATCATATGTAATAAACGGAATGAATCACCTAACCATAGATCGTAAAATATTTCTGCTGTTTTTTATACTAAAGGAAAATTTGCAAACAAGAGAAATAGTGTGGTTGGAAAGATGAGCTGAGCATAACATTCATCTCTTTCAACTACATAATTTATTTTTTACACATTTTCTTTTAATATAAGAAACAACACAGGTATTTTAGAACTTAATGTTAAGTAATTCACTCTGTATACGTCTACATGGAATAAAGTTCTGGTGAATGTAGAAAAGAGAAAATAATTTTATTCAATTAAATATTGGCATCACGCATTGGCATTGCTGCAAACATAAGCAGTTACTTTAATTGTATTTGTTCAACAGTATTTCTTCCCGCATGGATATATGTAATTACATATGATTATATAAAGCCATATAAAAACATATTTTGTATATAATTGTACGCAATCATTTTTTTGGGCAAAGGGAGAGAGAGAGAGAGAGGAAAAGGGAGGGGTAGAGAGAGAGAGAGAGAGAGAGAGAGAGGGAGAGGGAGACGGAGAGAACGGGACGAACAGAAATGACGCAGTGACCGGCAAAGTCCGAAGGAGAGAGAGAGAGAGACGGGGAGGAAGCATTCCGGTGGAACGGCGACGGACGGTACACGTCCGTTTCTACGTAGAACATGAGAGGGATATACAGGGAGGAACGGCGGCGCGGTGGAGAAGCGGGCGCGCATCTGCCGCCGCGTTCGCTCGCTCTCTCGCTCGGAGAGAGAACCAACAGAGACAGAAACGGCCGGTTGGTCATCGCGGAGAAACCCGTGAGAGGAAAAATCCTAGGAAGTACGAATAGAGCTCGAAATGCAAAGTACGAAAGAGAGAAGGGATTTACTGTTTTCAAGGAAATTAACACTTTAGTCTAAAGCACCTCGTGCGGTGGCTTCTTTGAAAATTTGAAATGAGCGTGCGAAAGAAACGATGATACAAACGGGAGCAGCAAAGGAAGGAGAGTGATAGATGAAAACCGACGTAACGAAGGGAAAAAGAGACAGATACGTCGTCGATGATGCGGTAATCGGCCTAGCTAAAGAGGATGGTTACGTGGTCGGTGCGTCGGCGCACGAACGGGAAGGAACGCGGCGGCGGAGAGACGGCGGAGACGGACGAAACAGTGACGATGGGCGATGGGAGAGTGGGAGGTACGGTGCAGTGCGTTGCATAGGAAAGCCAGGACACCGGCGCTGCACCCGCCGGCAGTCTCACAATGCACTTTGCCCTGCGCACCGCCGCTGATACGCGATGCATCGCGGCGCACGTGCAACGCGACTCAATGACGAATCTCTCTCTCTCTCTCTCTCTCTCTCTCTCTCTCTCCTGCTCCCCATCTTTCTCACTTTTTCGTCGTGACAACGTCCGGTGACGACAGTGTTGTTATTGTTGTTCCTGTTATTGCGCGGCAGAATCGATACATGAGCGGCCGGTTTCGTGTCGTAGATTAGCGATTGATGCGATTGACATTCGTATTTTCGTAACACGAATGTCTTGGATCCTCCAACGGCAGCGGTTCAATCAGTGATAAACATTTAATTTTTGTCTACGTGAATGTCCGCCGATAAAAAACGGGAGTCACGGACAGCACGTATAAATTTTTGAAACCGTGACGCCGAATGTGCGGGATCCCATCGAGAGAAGATGTATTATCGTGCTAATTTTCAATCCGAGTTTCCAACGGTTCACATCCTGTCGCACCGAAATCCGTCGTCTACGAATAGGCGGATGGTATGTAGAAAATAACTAGCAAGATCGTGGTTCGCTGCGCGTCGATACGCAAGGGTGCGTCCTAAAACGAAACTCTGCTCGTATGTGAGCATCAAGCAACCACCCTGGGACATTGTCCTTTCCCTTCTTTCGTTTCATGCTTGTCCTGCTTAGTCTGCAGAGTCTATAACGCAGACTGATTATTACGCAATTTGTCGCCACATTGTGCCTTCCCGTGACCTGTTTCGCGGCGCTCCCTATTACGTTCTTTGACCTTGTTGCACAAGGATGTATTTGTTCGCATCTTAAAAAGCGTATAACGCCCTTCCCCACTTCTTTCTCTCTCTCTCTCTCTCTTTCACGCGCATCATTATAATAAGATTACTCGAATATATTTTTACATAAATATGATATATGAAAGAAAAAAGAAATTTTTATTTTTTTTTTATAGATTTGCAGATTGAAGTAGTTAGACGCGACGAAATTGTTCGTTGCGTTTGCGCCGCGCTATAGCGTTCATTTTGCTCAGTTTTCATCGGGACAATCTCCCCGATAGAACGATCAGTGCAGGAAGAATCGCGAAACCACCCCGCGCACAAGGATTAGCGCGGTGAAACGAGATGAATCCTAGCGCAATTAAGAGCCTTCGAGAGCCACGATTAACTTGTCGCGACGACGCGGTACGACCTTCTGACTCCGGTAACCGCCCCCACCATTCTCCCACGTGGCAACGAACTTCCGACAAAAAGTAATCGCCGACCTCCACAGCGAGTACCGGAAGTCGTAGGAAGCCACCAATTGTACGACAGTATCCTGCGACAAACCATTATCAATCTAGCGCACCAGGAATAGAAAAACCGACAGTTTTGCGCGAGGAAAATATTCCTTCTTTTTTCTTACACGACAACACGAAGAAATCGGGCGAGGCGATCCGGTGAGTACTTGCAGACAGAATTACCAGAATCATTCTTAAACCTTTCCTTTGAACTCTTCCTATCGCTCGAATTTAATTTTAAACACGATTGCGCGAA
>NW_022639465.1:1576614-1582354 GCF_010583005.1 Odontomachus brunneus
GTGCAAAGAGAAGTAGTCTCGGATTGCGCGATCGATCAAGCATTCTTAACTGGCTAGACTTAGATAATTAGAACTCCACACTGATCGATACATATGAATGAAGGATTATTATTAGACAAAGCATTCCCGAGCTTTGTCCGCGTTACATTGCCTTACATCGGCACGGTTAGAGGCAGGAGGAAGATCTTTTTATCCTCTGAAAAGTTAACGCGTTATATAAAATCACGTCTCGCTTCTCTTTTTAAACAATAACGATGCTACGTCGCACGTGTCTGCTCGTCGGCGCGCTGGTGGCAATTTACACGTTTCCCCGCTTCATAATCGAGTGTCGATACGAGCGCTGACGAGGAAACGAAGTATCACAATGCGAGACGAGATTTGCAATTTGTACTTTGCGAGTTTAACGCGAGTTTAACGCGAAAACGGGATGAAAACGGATAAGTAGTCGGCCGATATATACACATGTCCGATTCTGTTATTTTCAAGGCGCGCAAATTTCCACCGACGTAGCTTTCTTTCTCCCACTTTCCCTCACTCCTCTTCCTTTCTCTGGGAAATTGCTAAAGTCCACGTAACTATTGAAATTTGCATAACGGCGCGAGATCAATGAGCAAGTCCGATTCAATACTGCAGCTACCACTTGACGCTCTGATAACGCGTGCGATGTTGAAATTCTCAGTTAATATTTACGTTTTACTTATTCATATGCATCCGGATAAATGTTTAGGCAGCAAGCAGCGGCATCAGCAGCAACAACGGCAGCAACGACATCAACAACACGACGGCGTTGCAGCGACGTTACAGTAACTTGAACTGTGAAAACATGGAAAAGCTAACTCTCTCTCTCTCTCTCTCTCTCTCTCTCTATCTATCTGGTCTCTTGTCGCACATCTCATTTATCCACCTGCTTTTATGCGCAGTCCTTTAACCGAGTGTCTTTGTTATGTCCGTCACGTCGCGATTGCCTCCGAGTGAATTTTATCTCTCGTCCTTTTTAATTGCGTCTCGCGATCGATTCCACTTCGCTTTTACTCCTTTTTCGTTGTCCTGCTTTTTTCGCGACGATCCTCGTTTTACCTGTGACGTCGGTAAATTAAATCTTGCACGGCTCAAATCCCCATTTCTTTCTCCCTCTCTCTCTCTCTTTCTCCTTTTCATGGTGAAAAAACGCGGTCACTTATTACACGATGATATTCTCGTCTTTAACTTTACTCCCCTGGCTTTAATCTTATTGTTGAGTTCACAAGATTTCTAATATGCCATTGCATCTTCTTTTTCTTAAATAATCGCGTGATATAATTTCGTTACTGAACGCATTACACCAGTGCGATAAGCGATATATGTGTTGTAATGTGCGTTTTGACATTAGCGATATAATAATTTATGAGCGCGGGGATTTGCAGTCGGAATGAAATTATCGTCCCCTCGAAGCTTACGTAATATGAGATTTACGGAGCCCCGATATTTCGAATGACGTAGGCGCGACGTTCTATAACATAATCGGTAAATAAGCTTGTTGCGATACAAAGTACCGAAATGCTGCTATGACACACCCCGTTACTATAAATAATTAATTACTCAAGCTATTAATACTCTATATGTGTGTGTACGTGTGTATTATACACGTCGAGAAATTCAACGGCCAGGCGACATGTAACGATCTCTACTGCTTGTATAGGATAAACGGTAAACGGTTGAGAGTCGATAATGACAACGTGCGCAATGGCGAGTTGGGGTTAACCTTTTTTCAGGAATTAGAGGTTATTAGGATTCTGTCTAATAAAGGATTAATTACAGGCTGACTTAACGCAATGAAACTTAAAGCTCTCTACCAATCTACCGTGCGTGAAGGTTTGTTGACGCCTTCGGCGTTTACACGTATGGTTTACACGAATGCGCTTCTGCGCGCGTCTCCGAGCATCCTTGTGTGTCTTCTGTACGTGACAATTTGCATCTCTTCTTGCGACGTCCTCGAGCGTTTGGAAGCCCTTTAAGCGCTTGTACCTTATAAACTGCATCGATATACCGAAAGATGTGCACAGGACCGACAGTAATGGCTTTCAAGTCCCAGAGCTTTCATACAGCTCAAACAGCTGTTTATGACACATGTCTACCATAAAGAAGATCGCAAGTGCACGATACGCGCAAACAATAATAGAAAATTTGTCAATATACCAATACCAATGCATTCGCAAAATTTAGATCTTTCCGTGCAACGAAATCTGCATTTCTGCATTTTTTTAGGATTTAAAATTCTTTCTTGGGGTGCAGTCTGACACACTAAAATAATGATGGGTCCTGTGGTTAGAAGTGTGATGTTTTAGATATGTGATTCTAAGTGGGAAATCGAAAGTTTTCCCAATATTTTTTCTGATCTTTATAAGAACATTGGAATTTTTATAAAACATTAGAATTGAACGAAATATATTGATGCGTTAGTTCACAATTATGCTAAGTGACTTTCTTCAAAAACAGACAAAACGTGGTCCATTTGCTTATTACAGAGTTATCAATGCGTTAGTTAAAGAAATATTAAGTAACAAGATCTCTCAAGAACAGCATTTGAATGTAGGAATATAATAAGGAATGTAGATTACGTTATTTTGCCTGTTTAAAAAAGTCACTTAAGGTTATCGCTTGAGGTTAAAAGTCACATACGTTATCGTTAAGTGCTGTATTTTCAATGCATCAAGGGGGCCCACTTATAAATTATTAAATACGTTTTTATACATTTCATCTGAATACCGAATTTAAAACAAAATAAAGATAAATATGTACACACAGTATTACAAATACGATAAAGTTATTATTTTTTATTTTTCTGATGAGTGCTCTAATTTGTGTACATTATACAATTGTATACATTACATCTAATGGAGATGTACAAATAATAAAAAGAAGCATGTAAGTATTTGAATATGTATATATGTGTGTGTGAGTGTGTATATATATATATATATATATTTCAAGTTTTACTATAAATTATGAACTTTCCACCGCTGTATTTTGGAAATAAAATAATTCTAAAATTTGTGTACAATGTCTATATATTAATATTTAATATCGCAGTAATTTCTTATAAAAATCTCACGTGAGTAATTTAGAAAATATTAAAAATAGAATTTATAAATAGCACGTTAGCCTCTCAAAGAACACGTATAAAAAGTGTTAATTTCAGTTGCAAATATCTCAGTTTTCAGAATGGTTAATCTTTTTTTAATTAGCAGTTAGATGATATTTCAATGTATATATAGTGCGAATTTCATTAAATTCTCACGAAACTCATTTTATGATACAACTATCTCACACATCTGTGAACTGATGCGATATGTGAACGATATGTTTCTAAATAATTTCATTATTCAGTAAACTTTATTATTCAATATACTTAAATACCTATTTTATTTCTTTAATTTTTTATTCTATTAAATACAATAATTGGTATAAAAATGGGATTCCCTGTTTGATACCATAAAAGAATAACCGACGTTACCAATCGGAAAAGGCGCGAATCTTTGTATGCGTGTTCCGATCCTCTAGACAGGAAATCCACGTTTAGAACAAGAATGGGATTCTTAATTGGTATTATAGTGGGACAACGAATTTCGGAACAAATTTGAGCATTATAATCGGGATCTACATTTGGGAAAATCTTGAGGTATTTCTGTGCGGGTATCACCGCGCCGTCTCGTAAATGAGAGAAGTCGGCGCGCTCTTTCCCGTTCGGGCTTGAGAAAACATGTAAGTTTATGAACTTCGCAGACGGAGTCTGACAAAATCAATTTGTCGGATTATTTATGGACGGCGTGAATAGAAACACCAACGATCTCCGCCACTCGATATCCTCCTCTTCCTCTGAAATCGCTCGAAGTGACCGTTATATAATCACGATCTCTCTTTCGACGTTCGTTTTCTGAAGGGAGGACGCCCGTTTATTTGATGCTCGCCAAAGCACAAACACATCTCCCTCACTATTCATGTCGCCCATTGATCCATTGAAAGTATGAATTGATCGCGCTCGGCGCGATACGTCTGTAAGGAGCCTTGAGTCTATCGGTTATCGCGCCTGTTGTACGGAACAACGTACGTACCGTGGCTACGATCAGCTCTTGGATAACCAATAATTATAATTCTCTCACGATCGAAGCTCTTGCGTCAATGACACAACAGCCGTGTTCCGTGGCTGCCCGTTATCTTTCTCGCTATTCTGAGATCCTTTGCGCTGAATCCGCAGATTCATGGTTTATAATCCAACGAAAGTTGGCAGATCAGATCACTTATAGAAGATCACTCGTGTCACGATGCATCACGTACTGCGCACGCTGCAGTTGCCCAAAAATCGACTCTCTGAATTGGATCCGAGGTTGGTGATCACTTTATATTGTTCCATAGATGAGTTTCCTTTGATTATTGGTGAACATCTTGGCTTAGATGCCAGTTGCCACTATTTTGTTTTTCAATTTCCTTGATATCTTTTGTTAGACTTCTCTGAGGTCTTGCTCGTCGGAAAACCTCCCTTGAAAAACTACTTTACCACATTTATAAATAATGCAACAAATTGAACGTTCTCCAATAATATCCCTCGTTAGACATGAGACACAGTTTGTACGCGGAATCTGATTGTCTATTTTTGCTCGCCGTGTCGATACGTTACTGATGTAGTCGCGACCACGACGGTCTTCCCTCGGGTTGACCGGAGCGGTTAGCACGTCGTCTCGCGTCACAATCAATCAGTCGTTCTTGACATGTCGAGGATGTCGCGGTGAGTTGCCCCGACGGGTCGGTGAAAAGGCTGACTGATGCGGGATGCTCTATTATGTAATGTAACATTTTCAAAAGAACCTTTGTTACAAGTTTTCGGTGTAACGCTCTATTCTGGAACTCGCGGAACGTCTCGATGGTTGACGCGCGCGAAATCGATTGCTCGAGTTTGCGGACGAAATGATTCTGCATGAAAAGATGATTATCGAGTGCAATGATTCTCCTGCTCGAGAATACCTTCGTGACAGGATCGAAATACAGGGTGACGACAGTCCCATACATGTGCCGGTCAAATTTCGCTCGTTGTTAAATTAACCATCCGTGTCGCCAATATGAAGTGATGACTCAATTGCTGTTGAGAATGCCAATTTAAGGTAGAACAGTTGTCGGATCAGACCATTCGCGAGAGACTCGCGTCATGGTGTATCACGCGCTGCATACGTTGCAATTGCGCATGGATCCGCTCGCCGAATTGAATCAGAGGTTGGTGGTCATTTTGTATTGTTTGTTAAATTTTGTATTGTTTTATGTGTAGATAAGTTTGCGTTGATTATTAGCGAACGTTTTTTTTTTTTTTTTTTTTACTTAGGTACCAGTCGCCACTATTTTATTTCCCACTTTCCTCGACATGGCGATACTTTACGTCTTATAAGTTAGCCGAACAAAGTCAGCAGAATCAATTATAACTAATGTTTTTATTTGTTGCTCATTTGTCGCTAGAAAGTTGCCAAAGAAAAAAATTTGTTGCTCTGTTAGTTTTTTTTAAAAACGATGTTCGGCTAAAGGAAGATTAGTTAGCCGAACAGTATGTAAACAATATGTAAACAGTATGTAAAGAACCACGAAACAATAAAAAATCGAATATTATAATAGCATAGAAATTTGTTGCTAATTAGTTGCTCACAAAATACGCTGGTCCGGAATATGTTGCTCCGCTATTTTTTTTTTTTTTTTTTTTTTTTTTAATTTTTTGCTAAAA
>NW_022639465.1:1582404-1596114 GCF_010583005.1 Odontomachus brunneus
TTTTTTTTTTTTTTTTTTTTTTTTTTATAATATTTGGCTAAAAGAGGATGAAGAGTAAACTACAAGAAAAAAATTTGTTGCTTGGTTGAATTTGGTACTAGTGAAATGTCTGAATTTATTGCTCTGAACATATCCAAGTTACGAATTTGTTGCTCACCTAATATGTTTAAATAATAGCGGAGAAGTTACCAGCGTGCAAGGAGTCACAAGAGTAAACTATTAGAAAAAAATTGTTGCTCGCTTAAATTTGATACTGATGTGTTGCCTGAATTTATTGCTCTTGAAACATCAAAGTTATGAATTTATTACTTATGTTGTAAATAGCAACAACAATTTTTTCCTAATAGTTTACTCTTGTGACTCTTTGTGTGTGCACGCTGGTAACTTCTCCGCTATTATTTAAATATATTAGGTGAACAACAAATTCGTAACTTGGATATTTTCAGAGCAACAAATTCAGACATTTCACTAATACCAAATTCAACTGAGCAACACATTTTTTTCACGTAGTTTACTCTTCATCTTCTTTTAGCCAAACATTGTAAAAAAAAATAGCGGAGCAAAATATTCCGGACCAGCGTATTTTGTGAGCAACTAATTAGCAACAAATTCCTATGCTATTGTAATATTCGATTTTTTATTTCTTTCGTTGTTATTTGCATACTGTTCCGCTAACTAATCTTTCTTTAGCCGAACATCGTTTTTAAAAAAAACTAACAGAGCAACAAATTTTTTTCTTTGGCAACTTTCTAGCAACAAATGAGCAACAAATAAAAACACTAGAATTGATTCTGCTGACTTTGTTCGGTTAACTTATAAGACGTCGATGCTTCTGTCACCATTAAACACTTCCCTGAAGTTTTGCTTGTCGGAAATGCCCCTGAAAAGCTATTCTATCATCACATTTGTAAATTATGCAACGAACTGAACGTTCTGGGATAACACCGATCGGTATTTGCTTAGTGGCTTCTTTTGCATTTTCGCCCCCGTCGAGTTGGTAACGCAGTTTCACTCGGACGATACGGAAGGCCGTCGTGAGAGCTTTAAAATCGTCGAAGCTTGCGACGCGGTATTTAGCCTCGAAAGTTCTCCGCGCGATGGCGTGCCGTGATATTTCCGTTTGTTCTACGGTATTATCATCACTCCATATTGAGGGTTGCAAATCTCTATTCTTCCCGAAAAAATTCGACATTTTTATGATTACTTAATTCTTCACGCTCGAATTTGATGCGGGCTGTACAATTATATTAATATTGGAGGTGTGATAAGTGAAAAATAACTGTGTGATAAATGAAAAAAATACTCGATTGCAGCAAAATATCGATACCCAGATAACGGCATGATGTAAGATGCATGCATGAGAGAACATCGGCCGATTCCCATCGCTCGATTAGGCCCGATTAAAACCGATATTCATTTAAGCGCGTTGGGAATTGCTTTACAATACTTGAGCTGAATATCTTCGACAAGTATTGATGCTTAAAATTAGGAAAGCCTCGGCGACTGTAAACTATTAAGCCCTACATTCCGTCATAATGAATTGTCACTTGCAAGTCGATAGGATTTAATTCCCAGTTAAGTCTTATTTATCTATCTATCTATCTATCTATCTATCTATCTCTTTCCCTCTTCGTTCGTATAGTACCAGTATAATTTTATTCAATTAGAGATGTTGAAATTCAGTGTTTACCAAGTAGAGAGACTAGAAGGTTAAACAGCTTTTCGCTTTTACGTGATATTTGCTTTTACTCGGAGGTGGAGATCGGAAGCTCTTTTCGGGGAATCTTTCGTGGGTTGCGGAAAATAAGTTTAGTCGAGAGTCACGTGCCTTAAAAAGCGGCACGGGGTGCGGCGGGGTTGAGAAGTTATCGGCGAAGATTGCGTCACCCTTATTCCATTTCCCGCATTTACAATCGAGTTAATAAGCTCGTCGAATCTTGCTTATCGAATTATGACGCTGATGAATTTGCAGCAGCATTCTCATTTGCTTAATCTAATTAGGAAGTAAACGAAAAGTAAGAGTAGCTTCGACCTCATGATCGAAGTGAATTCTGCATAGGAAACTTTCGCGATTCGGCGAGTTCAGAGATGTTGTTTATACACACAATGTGCTCCAGATCTATTCGAGTCATCCCTCTAGCCAGATTTCCGACTTATACGGCATTTCCTTGGGATTCGACTTAAAAACAAAAGTTCTATATTTCACGGATGAGCGTCGTTAGTTCGGCTAACACGATATCGTTGACTCTTACGTTGTACTGTTACACTCTATCGTTGAAAAATAGTCATGTTGGTGACTGCAAGCACCGCCAGCGGAACGGTTTAAGGTTGTTAAGGCCGAGAAACGCTTGTTCCAAAGAATTGTTTTTCTCTCGTTTGAGATAAGAACGTGAACTTGATCTCCCGAATAAAATTTCTTTTTGGCACTTTTGTGCGTGAATATACAACACGACCTCGATCTTTAAACATGAAGAGAATTTTCCGACGATTGAAGTACTTCGAAGTACGAAGAGAGCGAAGTCGCGCAAAAGCATGCAACCGTCTGATCCGCATTAACCCAAACGCGCGCCGTATGCAGGAACCATTTTGGATCTATCCTGTAAACTGAGACTACTTAGTTCTTCTTCGCTCCCAGTCGAGTTTGTCCCGCGAAATACTCGAAAGTAAGCGAACGTCTGTCTTGTCCGCACCCTAGTCAGTAAGTAAGTGAATCACAATTACGAGACTACTGCGAATTATGACGAAAGGGGGCACGGAATCGGTGAGCGATAGTCGTGGGACACCCCCGGAAATCCCCAAAACGACTCCCGAAGAGGCGTTCGAGGATAATGCGAGAGCCACTGGTCGGGACGGGGGTGGATATCGACTTCGATGGCCGCGAAAGCCCACGCACGAGCAGCAGCACGAACGGTTCGGGGGTGGGGTGTGGGAGGGATGGGGAAGGTGGATTCCACCCTTCTACCTCTCTGCCATACAAACACGTATCCGTCCGCACCTACACGAGAGCGAAGGCTGAACCGCGGCCAGCGTGTCGCGTGTACGCGATACGCGCACGTACAGACACACATACAAGCAAGTGCATCGCGCGCGGCCAACTCCGACTCACGGCGGGGCAGGATGAAGGAGAGAGAGAGAGAGAGAGAGACAGAGAGAAGGACGGGGGTTTCGCAGCCACGGTGGCGCCTCCGCAGAACGCCGCGGCGGTTCCTGGCGGCATCCCTCGGCCGGCGCCTTCCACTGTACCTTTGCCGCCCTGCCATCCCGTTGGGGATCGCGTTCGACCTCTCACCCTGCGTGCACGCCATCCGCGAACACTACGCACGAGTTGAACCGCGGCGTTTGGAGCGGCAGTGTCTCCGTCGAAGCTCTCCGTCGAAGTTGCCGCCTAAACGCGCGTCGCGTCTCTCTCTCTCTCTTTCCATTCCTCCCTTCCACCCTCTCTCTTTCTCCTTGTCCCTCGCATTCCTCCTCCTGTGCTTCCCGCCGCCCCTACCCGACCGCTTCTGGCGTCCCGACACGCACCACTCCGGCGATTCAGAAACCCATCGGGCTCGCTACCGAAACGTGCTCGCTTCGTGGACCAGTCTACTCCGCGTTGACTCCGGTAGTGACCCGTGACAGTGATCGCCTGCCCACTTTTCCTGCCCACCCGTTCAACCCCCGACCCCTCTTTCCGCGTGTCGGATCCTCCCCCACCCGCTTGTGTCCTTTCAGGAGGCACGCATCCTCCGCTCTGACGATCGACAAGGTTACGCAAGGCAGTCGCCAGCAACGTGGTCGTCGAGGTGGACCCGGCCGTAACTTCAACAACATACCGTGCGCCGCTGTTGTGGTGTGTCGAGTGGTTTAAATCCCTCTCCTGGACTATTTACCCGACCCTTGTTCCATTCCGCTCTTGTATCCGGTCCGATTCTCCGCTCCGAGGTCTCGGTTTGACGCGAGCCAGCCGTTCACTGATCCGCCGATCTACTGTGATCCGGACGAGGTGGTGGTGCTGACGGATCTGTGATCTTAGACGGGCCCATGAACGCGGTCCGAATGGACTGATGGACCCGCCTGGTGGCGGGGACGATAAGCGAACTTCCGTTGTTGTGTCTCCGTGTCGCACTCTGTTCGAGTACGATGGTGTATAATGATGACGCGTGAGGCTTGTCGTACAACATGGCATTTGGGCCTGTGGCAGTCAGAAGTAATTAATTCTTAATGGTCGATGGCCTTTGTAATCCGGCCCGTCAGTGAGGTCTGTTCGAGCATGTGCTTCCTGACTTGATTTCCGACAGTCACGATTGAAGGAGGACTTACGTCAGGTAGATAATCTGGGGATCACGCTTCGTTGCATACTGTTTCATTATTTCGGTCGGATTTGCTTTACGATTTCATTTGAAGAGAGGAAGAAGCAGAGAGAGAGAGAGAGAGAGAGAGAGAGAGAGAGAGATGAAGGAAACGGTAATGCATTTGCTTGGAGATTCCGGGCAATCGCAAAAAAAGACCTCACGACTTCATTCACTTCGTATTCCGAAGTATTCCACTTGCAATTTTCGTCTTGAAAGACTCTCTTTGTGTTTAAAGATCGGGATCGCGCTGCAAAAGAAGCGGAAACTGGGTTAGTAAGCAATGGAACGCCATGGACCCGCCTGCCACCAAGAAGATCACAAAGAAGCTTGCGTTTTTGTCCTCTCGGTCTTCCACTGCTCATATTTCTGTTGAACGTTTTCTCTTGCTTTTCGGTCCTTGCGGTCACTCCCGGTGGTTCGGGTTCTCAAATGCGTTTTGATACAACGCGAGACTCGTGCGATGCGGACAAGCAGAGAAAACGTGGTCGCGAAGGTGGACCCGTCTGCTGGCAAGATCGAACGGCTTTGCGAGATCATTGATCGAGCAATCGCATGGATAAACATTTCTGGATAATCCGTTCTCCTGAAGGGCTTTTCCGCGAGTACATAAAAAGTCACACGAATCAGCGCGGCACTCAGCGCCGGTGACTCTTCCATTGATTGTACGCGACGTTGCACTTTGACGTGCATTTGGTCGACAGGCTCGAAAACAATCAAGCTGGAAATAATTCAGGGAACTTCAAACAGCCCCGAAGACTCGTGCTCTCTCCACGGTGGACTCGTCTGAACTCGTTCCGGAACGGATTTTCCAAGCGGCGTTACGTCACGGTTGCGTGACATCACCGAAACGTTTTCTGCCCCCCCCCTCCCCCTTTCTTCCTCCCTCGCGCCACCGCCATCCTTCACCCCGGGCTTTCCACCCTCACCGGAGCATCGAGAAAAAACCGCGGGATTCACTCGTCAAATCAAACTGTTAAATGACGCTTAAACGTTGGATAAGCCCCTCCCCCGTCCGATCGATCGTAACCGCGAATCGTTCGGAGTAATTACTCGACGGACGGTCATCTGTGCTTTGTCTTGCATTCGACCGTCGTCGTTGTTATCGTTGGTTAACAGATCGGAAACGAGATCTCTCTGTGTGAACGTGAGGACCCGTGATCTCGCGATTCTTCGGGGAGACGGGCAGCGACTCGACGCGATGGAACGCTCGGACAGCAGCGTGGTCGTCGAATCGCCCGTTATCGCAATTGACGGATGTGTGACAGTGCGTGGTGGTGACAGTGAACGTTAACTAATAAGTGACCACGCCGAAAATCGAGTCCTAAGGGCGACGCGTGTGCGTGGGTGGCGAACGAGCCTCGGTGGTGATTAAACGCAACATGCGGGAAGGTACAATAGCGCGAACCGCCACGGCGATCTGCTGGGCCATCGCCAGTTAGCCGCTGTACTTTTCTCTCCTTCTATATCTATCTATCTATCTAGTTCTACACACACACACACACACACACATACACACACACATATGTATATATATATGTATATATATATATATAAATATGTATGTATATATACAGAATATCCCAGAACTGTTGCACTTCCCGTTAGCCGTAGGTTTCCTGACGAATCCGAAAGTTGATCTATTCTTGGCTGTGTATGTGTGTGTGAGAAAAAGAGAGAGAGAGAGAGAGGGAGAGAAAAAAAGAGAGAGATTCGGCCTTTTCTCCGTGACAATCGCGTTCCTTTTCAACTTGTCGATTCTCCCGCGACGATTGGCCGACGTTTACGACAACGGAGAAGTGATTCGCGCGAACCGATGGCGTTCAGTTATTGATTTACGCCGGAACTTTTCGCACAGTAATTGCGCTTCCTGCCCGAGGAATTCTCGCCAGGAAAAAGTCAACTTTGAATTAATCAGAGAATCTGCGGCTGAAAGGAAATGAGATAGCTCTGGGACACGCTGTGTACAGGATGTCCTGTAACAAGGACAGAAGTACATAAGAGATAACACTATTCCGGGAGAGCTATTGCAGCCCAAGGGGTCCGACGTAAATGTTCTGAAGTAAATCGTTTTGGAATAATTGAGTGACTTCTCAACTCCCGGAGAGGCTCCCTCGTTGTTGCCGGAAATACACGGTAATAAGAGTGTTGATATGACATGATTACAACTGTCGCATTAGTACTGTCGCGTATATTCATTTGAACTCGCGTGTATCCCAGTAACAAATGAAACAATCGATAGAGTAATCAGTACGATAACATAGCTTATATATATATATATATATATATATATATATATATATATATAGTATATATACTTATATAAGTATATATATCTTTTTCATGATTATTCGAAACATAATTATAGACATAATTAGCAACGTAATAACTCTGAACGTAACCGCCGTCCTAATTCGACTCGTTGTAGCTCTGAGCCGTAATAAGTTCGATGACATAGTCGGACATCGTACATACACAGACGAAATCCTGTTGCGGGCCATCCTCTATATACAGGGACATTTGAAAGTACCAACGGAGAATTTTGGAGGCGTGTTAGAACACTCGGAGTGACAATGAGGAATTAGGTGACGAGGAATGTCGTTGGCAATTGTCGTTGATTCACATTGAACATTAGATATCTTGATGATTAAATTATCTCGCTTAATCAGATTTCGAGTTAAAATCCAGTCAAAGCGGACGCGTTTGTGTGTGTGTGTGTGTGTGTGTCACTCTACAAGGCAACTACAAAGTTTCGCGTATTAATTTTCTCTTTCTCTCTCTCTCTCTTTCTCGCGCGCGCGCACGTACTCTCGCTCTTGCTCTCACTCTCTCTGGAAACTTTCTTTGTCAAATATACCCAAATTTCAAGTGTCGCCTTGCCAACGTGTCTCTTAACGGTGTTTTGCGTCAATATTTCATTGATGAAAAATTTATGGAAGATTCTCGTAGAATAGTTAACACACGCGCGAGAAGAGCGGCAGAAATGCAGCGAGACCAAATTCTGACTTAATTTCTTTTTCTTCCAACCGCACTAACGCGCTGCCAAAATTACAGATGGTAGTTTCAAGTTACCCTGTTTACAACACATACATATATATATGTATATATATATATATATATATATATTTCTCTCTCTCTCTTTCTACTTTTTTGTTTCTTCTTTTACTATTTAACTTACTACTACTTTAACCTCTACTCTCTTCCTTCGTTCTTTATTACGCTAGATCGTCTTAGAAAGTATTTTTGGAACTTCTCACTACTTCGTCAGTCATCTCTCTTTTTTTTTCCGACCCTGCTCAAGGTAATTTCAAATTAATATCGGCGGAGAGCCACGTCAGCGATGTACCTTTCGTCTTAATAGGATGTTGACAAAAGTATTAAAATTCATTTTACCGAGAAAAATACTTAAATACTTCATCGATTTGCTAAAGGATTTTCTCTCTTTCTCTGGTATCGGTGTTTTGGACCTGTGAAAGCAAGGAAATTTCGGTGTTGCAAACCACATTGGCAAAGTGTGTCGTATCCGGCCTCGAGCAGAGTCGTGACCTTCCTCCCCCTGTTGTCTGTCTCTCTAGTTACCTACTCTATAGCTCTATTCTGTCACCGCATGCCCAACTAGAGGACTCACCGCTCCGGACTGCCCCCTCTGCGAAAAAGCGACAAAGAGGCCGCCTCCATGCAACATGCAGATGATCCTGGTTGCTGGCGGGTGAGTCCATCATAGTGTCCCGAAACAGGCATAATATACACACCAGACATACATATATACATACATACACGCATACACATCAGCCACAATAGTGCAACCCCGTACGAGTAGCCTGATTTCCTTATTACCATTTCTACCCACTTCCCCTCTCCCCTTCGGCCTTCGTATTTCCTCATCCTCATTGCTTCTTTTCTGGCCCGTGTTCTTGGCGTGCATTAAGCATTAAATGTGGTTATACGGAAAAAAGGAGAGCGCTTGTTACTCGCGGACTTCGATTTTGCTGTTAATTGCTTGTAATAGAATGCTCGGCGAGGAACTTACTGAGGATATAATTCGGTTGAATTTGAGAGCAGCGCTGCGCGAAAATTTCAAGAAGCTCGTTGCGCCGAGACGCAGACGAGCTGTTTTCTCATGGCGCACGATTCGCTAAATAATTTCACGCTACGTTACGACTTCCTGCTTTTGATAAAACGGCTTTGAAATATATTTTTAGTGGACTCGGTATCGGCGGGCGAGGCACTACACCCTTGGGATCCGCCCTGCCTATGCCATTGTGTACATTGTGAGGCGTAAAAAGCCACGTGATAAACAATCTTCCAGTTATCATCGGGCGTCACGCGATTTTTATGTTGAATTAATCCACTTCGTTTTCTGCAGAACAGCCAAGATCAAAGAATTAGCCGTTAAACAGCGCGAGAAAATTATGTTTGGGATTACACAAAAGGGGGTGAAATATTGTCCTGAAGAAAATCTAGATTTTTCACGTAATAAATGAAGATTAAACAAGTTTGAGTTCTTTTTTAAGTTTTCAGCATTTTGGGATTCAAGAAAATTTTAGCCTTTGATTGCCACGAATTCCGATATCCTTGAATTGCTGATCACTGTATTTCGATACGTTTGAGTTTCGGATTCTTGATATCCTTGAATCAGATCCTCTCTCACATCCTTGGATCTTGCCGCTTCGTCGACTTTCGAATTGATATATTTCAGCTGTATGATCGTTTTATTCGTTCCAAAACATATTCTACTTCGGATTATCGTTCTTCGTCTCTGCGCCTGTTTCGTCGATCAGACAACGTGACGTCTGCGGCTAAACTGGCTCGAGCTAAACTCGTCAAATTGCTCGTACAAGACGATCGTCTGTCATGCATATTCAATATACACGCTTAATATGCCGCAAACAAAGGCGCAATTAAGGAGCGTCTTTGTATTGCGATGCGCTGAATAGATCGCCATGAATTGAAACGGGGCGAAAAATGAACGTCGCGTTAGCATAATCCAAAAATCAATAAAACACCTGCTTCTTGTCAACAAAGGACATATTCATAATTTCTATTCTCTTAATTCGAAACTTCTTGCAATTGATAGAACTTTGAAATATTTATGTATAAAACATTGTTTTTCATACGTAACATTTTTTACTTTCAATGGGGGCAATATTTTAATATCGCTATTTTTGCATAAATTTTTGGCCTAACTTTCTAATATTACTTCTTTTGTAGGAAATATAAGTTTAAACAACAATCTTTCATTTTAATATTTTAATTTTATTTGGAGCGCATTTTTGATATCTTTTTAATTTTTTTTTCTTCATAACTTTTGTTTTTTAAAATAAACCCAAAAGTTTTTGGTCATGCAGAATAGTAAGAGGTATTCGTTTTTCTTCGAATATTTCTCAAACTAATGTAAAACTGAACTTTCCGCATTGAATATCGCAAGATCATAAATCTACTTTCCGTCTCGCTTTTGACTTGGTCGTATCCTGCGACGGTAATGGCAGCCAGGTGCATTGAAATGCGGGTTTAACGAGTTTCTCTTCACTTATACGTGTTTACACGATATGTTTATCCCGGACTGCCAGCTGTTTGCCACGTGTGCGTGCACGCAGCAAATCGTCGCGTTTGCTTTGGCTATGCGCGAGTTTTACTTTATTTGTCACGTGAAATGAATGGAAATCTCGGGGAGTGTGTTATTGCTCTTTGCTGTCGACGAAAGTATATTAATGCGGAATTCTTGGCTGGGTGCTCCGCATTGTGTCCTATAAATAGCGACACCTAATTGCTTGTAACCACATCTTATCCTCCTCGTTATCGAGCTTTTATTTTCCACAAGCAACTATCGTTTTTATCGTTTTTATAATTTTTTTTGCGCAACAGTGCGTATTATAACCCGTGTAATTAGTTGTAGAGCTTTTACATACATTTTATCTAATAAAGTTGGGAGAACTTTACAATTGCGCGTCACTATTGATGGGCTTGCGATTATGGCAGGAGATATATAAGCATGTAGGCTTATAAACGTAGACTGCACCTTCTTATATGAGAGGTTTGAAGACAAAATGTAAATAGCAACTATATTTTTCCCTTCCATTGTCCACGGGTATCTTATTTTTGTCGTACAATAAAACATTCACACGTCAATTCCCACCACGCTTCACTTCTTGCCAGATTACTCCAATAGAAGTCAAGTTAGACAAAGATCGAATGTCTGTGGCGTAGGTCATCCTTCTCAGATATAATCTTCACTGTCTCTTGTAAAACGCTCAGCCGTGAACGAAGTGACAGTGTATGAGACGTTATCCGACGTTACAATTGCAACGGAGAGAGAGAATTTAGGAAAAATATATATATTAATTATATTTTAGTCTATCAGATAAGAATAGAACAAAGGGTCAATATTTATATTGTGTATTGTCGTTTTGACTTCTGTCGATAATAAATTATCAAGCAAGTCCGTCAATAGTGGCTCGCAATTATGATAATTTGGAATTATAACCTAAGGTTTAAAAATTATTTATACAAATAATTGCTCGGTTTGGCCGAGATTAAAACTATTTTTGACTAATTTAATACAGATTTGAAATATTTCGCCTCGAATCTCGGCTAAAGAAATTTAGATATTGAGATTTGATATATCGAAAATCACCATTTTGTATTCATGATATAAAAAGTTAATCTCAGTTAATTTAAAAAATCTTTGGGATCTTATCCCTGAATCAATATTGAAGAAAAATCTCAATGATTACTTTAAGTAGGAATGCTCATTTCACGATTAGTTTGAATTAATTTGACGTTTTAACTCTGCATCTAATAACTCTACCCAAAAGGAAGGCTGATTATGAATATGAAGTCAAATGTGTAAAATTATTTGTATAAATAATAAAATGTTTAAACAAAACGTGTAAAAAGTTGAAAAAAATTATTTATACAAATAATTTCTCGGTTTGACCGAGATTCGAACCATTTTTGACTAATTTAGCATCGATTTGAAATATTTCGGTTAGAATCTCGGCTAAAGAAATTTAGAATGGTTCGTGTCTCAGCTACGCTGATTTTGTTAAAACTATTTGTATAAATAATAAAATGTTTAAACAAAATATATAAAAAGTTGAAAAAAATTATTTATACAAATAATTGCTCGGTTTGGCCGAGATTCGAACCATTTTTGACTAATTTAACATAGATTTGAAATATTTCGGTTCGAATCTCGGCTAAAGAAATTTAGAATGGTTCGTGTCTCAGTTATGCCGATTTAAAATTATTTGTATAAATAATAAAATGTTTAAACAAAATATATAAAAAGTTGAAAAAAATTATTTATACAAATAATTGCTCGGTTTGGCCGAGATTCGAACCGAAATATTTCAAATCTATGTTAAATTAGTCCAAAATGGTTCGAATCTCGGCCAAACCGAGCAATTATTTGTATAAATAATAAAATGTTTAAACAAAATATATAAAAAGTTGAAAAAAATTATTTATACAAATAATTGCTCGGTTTGGCCGAGATTCGAACCGAAATATTTCAAATCTATGTTAAATTAGTCCAAAATGGTTCGAATCTCGGCCAAACCGAGCAATTATTTGTATAAATAATAAAATGTTTAAACAAAATATATAAAAAGTTGAAAAAAATTATTTATACAAATAATTGCTCGGTTTGGCCGAGATTCGAACCGAAATATTTCAAATCTATGTTAAATTAGTCCAAAATGGTTCGAATCTCGGCTAAAGAAATTTAGAATGGTTCGTGTCTCAGTTATGCCGATTTAAAATTATTTGTATAAATAATATAATGTTTAAACAAAACATGTAAAAAATTGAAAAAAATTATTTATACAAATAATTTGTCGGTTTGGCCGAGATTCGAACTATTTTTTATTAATTTAACACAGATATGAAATATTCCGGCTCGAATCTCGGCTAAAGAAATTTAGAATGATTCGTGTTTCAGCTATGCCGATTTTGTTACAATTATTTAACTATATCTTGTATTCAATTTTATTTCTGTTGTATTTGTTGCATTTTTGTTGTATTTGTTGATGATAGGAGTGAGAACATTAAAAAGCTATAAACTGTCCGTGAAACTCAAAGTGGGCTAAAATGAAAAAATGACCTAAATATTTTCTGTACTTCTCCATTTGTGCTAAATTAGGAAGAAATCGGAATGTAACTTTTGGGTAGGTTTACTTGTAAGAAGATACTTTAAGTCATGATATACTGAAAATATCTAACAAAAATACAACTTATCCCGAAATATTATATGGAATATATGTTAATCTTGTATATTAATACTGTGGAAACAATATGGCGTTTGGACTTTGTGATTCAGACAGCCAATGGAATGAGACTTTTCAATGTCGCCTCTCTTGTAAATCCAGGGCTTTACTTGCAGCGCTCCTAGCCTAACTTAATTAGAAAAAATGTGTGGAAACCGTTCTGCAATCGACTAGACAATGTATTATTATTGCGGGAAGACGATGGTAGTTTTCAGAAGACAGAGTTTCGTGCGCGCACGAGAACTGAGATTGGCGCGAGATGAAAGTTTCATCTTGCGTTCCCAATGAAATTCAATTTACACGCCATTTCCCGAGCAATGCATTAATCGGTGGAAGAGCTCAAGCATCTGAACGTCCACGTGTCGCTTGCCTCGAAGTGGGCCATCCTAATTATCGTAATGACGGATCGTCCACCGTGGCTCTAAGGATTATTATAACTTCGCTCGCAGCGCAGCGTGTTAATTAAACTTCCTCTAAAATAAACGCGCGGCTCGTATTCAAATTATACTCGTTTGCAAGTCGGGATATCGTCTCCGTCGGCGAAAATAATGTTGCGCTCGATTCCACTAGCGACGGCTTCCACTATTAAATCAATTAACCGAACGAACGAATCCGCGTACGTCGTCTGTGCGCGCGTTCGCTCACGAGGGGCGCGTTACTTTTCAAGTATTAATTATCCCCCGTCTATCGTGCCTCTAATTAAAGCCCGCGGCGACTTGGCTTTAACCGGCGCTTAATTCGACGCGTTTGATTTACCGTCCCGGCCAATAACTGCATTATCCGTGGGCGACTCCGCGCTTCCGCGATCGATCGATTGTGTGCGGCAGCGACCATGTTGATGCAAAGCGTGGAAACGTCAGGATGTGTATCGGTATCGAGGCATTAGTCAACTTCAACAGGCAGGCCCCGGTTGAAAGCGGGATCGAAACGACAGTGCTCGAAACGTTATATTCACGGGGGGACAACAACCTCGGTCAATGCGGTTTGGTCGATCGTTCGCGGCGATCGATCCGCCACTCGCTCGGTGTCTCGAGGTCCTTGACGAACCGAAGGACTTTGAAGATCGACCATTATCGCCGAGGACGAGGAGAAGGGATTGAGTAGGAGGGGGG
>NW_022639465.1:1596134-1624388 GCF_010583005.1 Odontomachus brunneus
AGGAGGGGGGGGGGGAGAGGGAGAGCGAAACTCGAACTTATTTAAGCGAGCATGCGGTCGCTCTGATGCAGTTGCAGTGTTGCACATGCGCTTTGGAAACTTTCTAAAGTAATTCGGCGAGCGATCAAGTCTCGCTGCGTCGGTGTACGTGCTTCTTTCTCTCTCGATTACTTTTCATGCGGCGTGAAACTGCTGGATTGTCCCCCCCCTTCTTTCCCGCTGTTCATTGGATATCTAAGTCTCTTCCTCGATACTTACGAATACTTCGTAATGTTCTGTGCAAAAGATTCATAATTATAATCTCGCATAGTGAAAGAACCAGAAGGACAGTTTTTACAGTAGCTGCTATTATAGTGTTAGTAACAATCACTTTCTATGCGTATTCTTTACTACTATTTTCTTGTTAGAACAGCAAGAAGATACTCACAAGTAACACTACCCAAGTGCCACACGCCAATCTTCTTGAAACTTTGCACACACGTAGTACATCGAAAAACATTAGACACTAGGCATTAGACATTTAAACATTATTTTTTTATTTTAGCTAACAAGGCATTTTAAGGTTAGAAAACGCATTCGAAAATTTAACACTTTATAGCACAATGATAACTAACGCTACTCCTGAGTGTCATTCTTTTACAGATTTTACAACATTATAATATCTCTATTATAATTTTATTGTCTGAATGTTTCTGAAGTCGCTAATTATGATTTTGACATTAGTTTGTAATCGTAATCATGGATCTAAAAAACTTCTTCGAAACTGACTTTGAGTAAAGTCTGTGAAATGTCTGCAATCTCGGCCCGCCACTTTGAATCTCGCAAAACTAATGTCAAAATCATCATTAGCGACTTCAGAAACATTCAGATAATGAAATTATAATAGAGTAATGTCGTAAAAGCTGTAAAAGAATGACGCTCAGGAGTAGCGTTAGTTATCATTGTGCTATAAAGTGTTAAATTTTCGAATGCGTTTTCTAAGCTTAAAATGTCTTGTTAGCCAAAATAAAAAATACGTGTTTTTCGATATACTACATGTGTGCAAAGTTTCAAGAAGATCGGCGTGTGGCACTTGGATAGTGTTACTTGTCAGATAGATTTTCACGATTACTACGTCGTGAGACTAGCCATGTGATGGAAATGATTTTTTTACATTTATAAAACAAACGTGGTAATACTAACTATTCGCAATTAATATTAACTATATTAAATATAGTGACACTAATATAGCAAGATATAACACAATTGTGTATATAATAATGCAATCTTTTTGTTATACCGATGCAACAACAGATTTAATAAGAGTTACATTAAGATTTTTTCATTATATTTCACATCACATATATTGTTTGGAACAAATTTTGATTAGTTTTTTGATTTTTTCATTTCGTTATTTTATATGAATTCTACATGAACTATACATAAGGGATTTAATCTTTACAAATCAGTAAAGGTTGCATTTCTTATCAATCTATTGATTTACAAATGCTGCTGTATATTTGTCTATCTAGGTATATTTGGCGCCGACAATGACTATAATTTCAGTGAGATTAATTACTTTTTTCTGTTAGTATAACAATGTTTGCTTCAGTAGGGATTTAAAATAATTACACGATTTCGTGCAAAACGAGATTTTTTTTAATTAAAGATATCTAGATTTTTCTCTCTTCATTGCTGTATATTTTTTTTCTTTGAAGAATTAAAAAAATCAAAAAATCTCATTTGTATCTGTTGTGAATTAAAAAAAATATAACGGTTAGACTAAATAAAAAAGAATTTAATATTTTATCATGAAACTTTTCGACTTAACATATTGTTTAAGGTATTAATTTATTTCACGCGTGTGATGAAACCGACTTCCCCGTGTTTTCCGAGTATTTTCTGCCGAATCGGCTGTAACTCCCCATTTTCGCGCGCTCCATTTCTCCCTTTCGTTATCTTACGGTTAGAGCGAATTTCGTGTAAACGGTAACAATCGCGGGCAAGTGTTGATAATAACCGTGTCGATTCATTGGGGTGCGCAACGCCAAAAAGGCGCCACTGAGTCACCCCTTCGGAAGAATTTAAGCGGGCGTCCTCGCCGAAAACGACGCGCTCATGTCCTTATGAGAGGGAGAGGGAAAAAGAGAGAGAGAGAGAGAGAGAGAGAGAGAGAGAGAGAGAAAGAGAGAGGGAGCGAGAAAGAGACAGCTTCTTCTCGAGCTCGATTGGAAAATGGGTCACTGGGTGTCGAAATCGATAAGCGATCCGACGTATGCGCTGCATGGTAACTGCATTATCGACGATCCTCCGAAGGAGATCCTGACCTTCGCCCGGGGACGGGTGGCGCGACGTTTCCTGATCCGGAAGGATGTGCGTCTATGCACGCTTACATCGGTCGTACCGAGAATAACGACTGCGAGTTCAAGTAAAAACAGATGTTCACGTAGGTCTCTCTGATGTAGCATTCCCGCTGCGTGGATAAAATTCTACCGATCAATCATCTCGCAATTGCCGCGGGATACTTTTCTCCCGCGTGGACGCTTCCTTCTTCTATCTTTTTTTTTTTTGTATCGGTAAAGCGATAAATTTCCTCCGGCGAGTTTGATTCGACGCATTTCCCCCGCGTATTCGTCCGTTGCGAGTGGTAAAAGCCATTTTTAAAACTCTCGTCTGATCTCGTGCGGAAATATCTACTTTGTCTGACCGCGTGTATACATATCTACTTTGCCTGCCCTTTTACGGACGTAGCTACTTTGTCTTGCCCCGCGTAGGTATCTATATTGGATATCTCAACACGGACGTATCCGCTCGGTTTGTCTGCGTATCTATGTATCTACTTACCGAGCTAACTATTCGTGAAATCGAATTTATGTTGCTACTTGTTGGTCGCGCGACCATTTCTGCCCGCACAGCGAGCGATTTTTCTACTGCGATGCAGGTAAGGCATCCGTCACGATATGCTCACTCGGAATGTTTATTTAAGCGTTTATCGGGACGCTTATATTTTTTCACAATTAAATATTCTCTTCTTATACGTAGAGCGGAGGAAGACGCGCGCGTGTGTGATGTCGGAGATAAAGTATTCCTTTTGTATTTCTCGCTGAGGTGAGTTCTTAATAATCCGCCCGAATGCGGCAGCCTCTACTTGACCGTGATAGCGGCTTTACATGCGCATTTATTCCACGTTCTGGCGCTTGGGATCTGCTCGTTCATCCTTTGAGCATACAGCAAGCTGCGCATATCGTCTGACTGTGCACAAATATAACTATTTAAGCGTGAAATCGAGTTTATGTTAATATGCACTGGAATAAGCTGAGAGTATAACCGAACGCATTTGGCGTGAAATCTAAGATGATTTAGCGTCTAGATGATTTATGCTATCTTAAAAGCATAAGTGTATATGTATTCGTTTATTTCTTTTTTTCCGCCAAGGCCATAAATTTCCGTCAGCGAGCGTGATTCGACGTATCTCCTTCGTATGTATATTGGTTTATAGTGAGTTGTAAAAATTGCAATTTTAGCTATGATCTCATGGGGAGATATTTGCGTCTTGTATAATCGCGTGTGTAGGATAATGCAGCTGCGCGATTACGGAGTACTTTTTTTTAAATCAACAGACATTGCTAACGAGTAAGCGAGAAAGAAGCTACACACTGAGGGAAAAATTATCTTAAAATCAACAAATATTTTTTTGATGAATGCTATTAACATATTTACTTAAATCTAAATTCTCTTTATTTAAATCAAATATTGTTTACCTGATTTAAGTAAACAATATTTGGTTTAAATAAAGAGAATTTAGATTTAAATAAATATGTTAATGGCACCTATCAAAGAAATATTTGTCGATTTTAAGGTAATTTTTCCCTCAGTGCTTCATCTGCATGCTTCAATCTTAAAGCTTCTCTCTCACTTCTACTCACGTCACTCCTAAAAATGACGGACAGCAAGCCAAACAGGGCTTACCATACTTTGTCCTAACTAGAGGAAAACTCTAGTAGAAATAAGCTCCTACTCCATTACCTACCATAATAGATTCCTTCGCTTTACATCTACTTAGACTGTTTTTTTTTTTACAATATAGAAGAAAATCCATATTCAGGGGTACATATTTATTTATAGAAATTTTATTTAGCGATGCGCGCTAAACCGAATTAACCCAGTTTAAGTTGGTGACACACCTCGCTGATTTAATTTCGCGGACAATGTCGCGCATAAATCTCCAAAGTAGCGCCGCCGTAGATGCACACATTCGCCGAACATTCGTGGACGGGGGCGAGTCTCGTTCATGCGCGTGGCACTGACTCATCACGGAAGTCTAATTAACGTCGATGCTTATTGCTAATGGACTTACGCGCGAGCTGGCGGAGGCGCCCGGCATTCGCATTTCCGCGTTTATCCTTCGACCAGGCGACGACTAGCGCACACCCACGCGCTCTAGCAGCAGCTTGGTCCCGCGGCCGAATTTGCGTCAGTGCTCGTATTGTTGATCAATAGGAGCACCGCACGATGCGTGTCGCGTCTTTTAGCGGTCCAATTCCGTTTGAGCCAGACGTTGATGCACTCATTACGATGCAGTCAGTCACGATAAATCGTAGTAACGGTGTAGACGCGGCGTGCCAACGTCAATACTCTCGTCTGTCACAGTTCTCGTCCTGTCACTCTCGCGTAAAAATGGCGGCGTTTTAGTAGCCGCGAAGAGCGGCAGAAGCAGCCAATGGGATATTTCTTTCGGATGATATCGAGGTTTCGCGATTTCACGAAACGGAATCTGCCATGTCACTCGGAAGCAGAAGGCTAACCTTTGACCGTAACTCGCCCACGTATAGGTGTACTTATATGCCCTTGGATTTTATATTAAACTATTATTAGCCGGCGGCGAGTGCTCAATGGGGTGAACGACGGGAGATTCGAGATTATACGGCCTGTAATAGAGTGAACGGCGACTTTCTGTGATCCGCGGAGAGCGATCCTGACCTTTGCCGATGGTGTAAATGTTTCGCTCAAACGGCGAATCTACAAGCACTTCTCCTTACTACACGGCGCTTTTAACGTCGGGATATTATGTTATACGGAGTTTCTCTCCTTCCGTTTGTGCGTTTCCGAATTGGAAATCGCGTTTTAGAATCGCGGGAGAGGTCGATCGAGTGAGAGGGAGAGAAAGAGAGGGGGAGGATTGTGTAGAAGAAAAAAAAGCACGTTAGAAATATATCGGTTCGGTTTGAATTAAGCTCGCTATATAGCACGCATTAAGTTTGTAAGAACCAGACCTCGGCGAAGTTATAGTCAGGCTATCGATATCGGCCGATATTAATAGACGATGGAAAAATATATACAGTCGAGACTAAATTTACTTGTATCAATAACGCCGACTGCGAGAGCCTGTATTCTTTAGATCGCTCTGCAAATTTTTTTCTTTCCCTTCCCTCTTTTATTTTACAGTGTCATCGTTTTTGGCACGCAACGCGCGCGATATCTCGCGAGTCGATTCTTCCGCTTTTCACCTGCGACGATGGCCGGGTCGGACCGGCCACGATATAAAGCAGCCACGATCAATGTGTCGAGCGGCATGATACTTTAGGAAAAAGCTCAGGCTAATGATGAGGACACCAGGCTCGTGCTTTGGGATTCGCGGCGTGTTTGGGCGACTATTAGATCGACGAACGATTTACCTGGCGGACGGAAGTGATCCGCGCCGCGGCGCCGCTCCCGGTCGACGTGCACCGACAGCCGTCCTCGCCCTTGCCTACCCTTCTTCTATCCCTGGACTCCCTCGGGAAAGCGATGGATGCACTTGATCGTCTTCGGTGCACAAGTGCGGAAGGAATATCGAACTGGCGACGCAAGGGGCGCCCCGAGGGTCGCACCCAAAGGGTAGAAGTGACGTTCGGGATGCGGGGGGTCGCTTAGTGGGGGCAATCGTGTCGTGGTGGTGGAAGAGCCACCAGGGTGGACTTGGAAGGACAGCGTGGCACGCGCCTTCCGCAAACTAAGGCAGCCACGCTGCCGGCCGGTCGTGTGTCTCTTCTCGTCACCCTCCGCGAGTATCGTTGCGATAGTCATCGGTTGCGGTGCGTTCGCGATGGGGCTGGCTGGCTCCTCCGCTGCGTGATTAACCCGTTCTCACCTCGCGTTCGCCTCACTCCCTTTCTCACCCCCTCTTTCTCTTTCTCTCTTCAAGTACTCCAAGTTCAGGTCTCGAGTAGTTTCTTGACGCTCGGTGACGGTATCGTAGAACGAAATCTCCATCGGATTAGCTGGCGCGATCTCAAGTGAACAAGCGATAATAATTAGCGAAGCTACTAACGTGAGCCGCCACGTAAAGCCCGAGCTGTAGAAAGAACATTTTAGAGAGAGAGAGAGAGAGAGAGAGAGAGAAAGAGAGAGGCTCTCGTTTATTCGAGGAGAGGCCAGCTTGCGGTGTTCTCCCCGCTATAACGCATTCTTGTCGAAGGGGATGAATGCATTCCTACCGAGGAAGATGAACGATTCGGGCGAAAACGGGTTAAAATGCACGCCATGAGAAATTGCCGCGAGCGTCAATTTTGTTGAGTGTCGTTCAAGTGCATCATGTCGGGCTTGTTAAGTGATCGTGACCGGGGGTGCGTTTGAAGGAAGAAGAGTCCCGCGAGGTTGTACTCCTCGATAGTGCACGATTGAGGTAGATCAAGTAGCGAAACGTTCGCGCGCGCACGAAAAACATTGTTCGTCGTGGCCGGTGATAGTGATCGTGAATTATATTGTTTCCGATAGAGGTTCGCGCTCATTGATCACGACGGATTATCGATCTCGACGATGGAACACGAATAGGACTAGTGCATTGTGCGCGATCTAGAGTGCCCTTGAGCAACATTGCTCGGGATAAATTAACGATAAAAGATCACGTAACTTGGCATCCACGAGCGATTTCAATTGTACCCGGCAAATTTTCTTCCACGTGAGAAAACCGGGAAAAAGCGTCGCGTCGAGATACCCACATAGTAAATTTCTCGGGATTTAATTGGGATCCAATACTTCAAAATAGTTGTAGCTTGCTTAGAAATGTAATGTTCCAAGCGGACAGAGAATCTATATTTATGAAGAGAATAGGATTTCAGTGTTGGTATAGTGAGATAACGAATTTTAGGACAAGGTTAAGCATTCTAATTGGAATTTACGCTGTATATTTGGGAGAATCTTGAAAATTATTTTTATACGTTCAGCATAGAAAACTTCTGAAGATTTAATTGAGACCAAATCTGACTCGGGATCTGATAATTATGAATCCTGGTTACAAGTGCAATGTTTCACAGTCCTGGGAATGATTGGAAATATGCAATTATCTCAAAGTTTTTTCAGTATTCTTTCTGATTTTCATTCTTATATTGAGTGAAACGCATATGTCGACTTTCCAAGTAATTATTCAATAAAATAGCGAAACTATTTGAAAAATGCTTTTTTATTTTTTTATTCTATTGAATACAATAATTGGTATAAAAATAGGTTTCCCTGATTGTGATATCATAAAAATATACCAACGTTACTCACTAGAAAAAAACGCAAGTTCTCATAGCATTTCTATTTCGACTCAAAACGAAGAATCCATGCTTGAGGCAAGAGCGCGATTCCCAATTGCTGTCGTAGTTAGATAACGAATTTTGGAGCAAATTTGCGCACTCTAATTGAGATCTGTGTTACACGCGGGAAAATCTTGGAAAATTTTTATGCGGCTGCAGGATCGTGCTCGGGGCGGTCTCTCATAAGCGCTTATCACGCACGATGTTTGTCGTGCGTGAAACAGCGACATTTTATCGCGGCAGCCGACTCTCTTCGTAACGATGCTCGATACGGTCGCGTATACCGGCGGGTTTAATCGGTCGCTTTGCGCGCTAATTAAAACGGCGACGTTGGAAAACGATCTGCGAAATGTGCGCGATTTAATCGGCCGATTTAAATCGCATCGCAGTCACGCGACACGGCGCGTTCTTAAATTTGGCCGGTCTCACGTTTTTATTATCGGATATGATCCCGTAAGCGGACGTGTAACGGCAATAATGATATGTAATGGCAGTAATGTTCGCGGCTTGTCGCCTATAATCAAGTCGATGAGATCTCGCGCTGCGCTTTCTCTTCCTTCTCTCTCTCTCTCTCTCTCTCTCTCTCTCTCTCTCTCTATTCTCTCTTGCGCTTGCTTCTTAAGCAAGTTCGTAATGTTCTTAATAAGGGATTGCATTACACTTGACTTGTGTGATCGTCGCGGGTGCGAAACTTTCGCTCGCCGTTAACTATTCATTGACTATCCGTGACAGGGATTCGCGGTCGAGAATGAGACGGCTCGTTTCATCGATTGACGCGCGAATGACAACGACGTGCGGACGCGTAATCGCAATGTTCCCGTGCATCGGAACGGAAAGAGAAAAAAGGAGCGGGTCGGCTGTGTTATCCGCGTCGCGCGAATTAACTCGCACGTGCGAGCGCACAGTTGTAACGCGCATTGTCCGATTCATTGTCGCGTGCGAATTAGCGTAACGCCGCGTAACGCGCCGCCGGCCAATTGCGAGATGCGGTTAATTCACTTTGCCGCACTCGTGTAATTTGTCTTCCCACGTAGAACATATATTGAGAGACGACGCGGGAGAGAGAGAGAGAGCGCGCGCGCACCAGCTCGCTTTCTTTCGTTGCGATGCGTGATATCGACGCTTTCCGAGTTACGGAGAATTTCCTCCCTGCTTCTCGTATACACGGAGAAAATATCACAGTGAAAATTCATACTCATAATAGTAGTTTATTAACGCGATAGCTCTTTTGTCAAGTACATATATGACAGCGCGACGAAATTGCGATAAAATTTTGTAATTTTTGGACACAGATATTATAATCGAAATTATGCCTTAAAATGTTATGCATGTTTAACATTTTGTTACATAATTATTGCATTGAACGTCTATTTTATCGTATATACGGAGAATTTCCTCCCTGTTCCTCGTATACAAATTCATAATTCATTAAATGAAGACCATTAAATTTGTTATTTCTATAGTAATTTAAACTGTAAGATCAATATAACCTAGCTTCACCAAAAAACGTAAAATACAATATAAAATTTTTGACGTAAGTTTTACTATTCTTAACATTTTCGATTCCACTCTTAATATTTTCTCTGCAAACATCGACTAACCGGCTCGTTTCTCAAATATCCGTCTAGAAAGGAGAGCAAACAACAAACATTTGATTTAATTAAAACACGTGATGACTCCCGATCCCACGGTGATTGATGCGCGTCTTTATTTTCGTGAAGCCTGAAAAGCGTCTCGAAGAGAGGAGCGAAGGGGAATCATCGAGGGAGCCAAGACCCGTTGTAAAGACGGCCACGCGCGACGATCTTCTCTCGGGGAAGGTAAAGACGGCAGAGGATGGCTCGTGCTGCCTCGCGCTGGCCGAGGTCGCCGGTTGCAATTTCGCCGTCAATCAGTCGCGACGCCGACGTCGCGACTCTACAATTTCCGCGAGTGCGAGCGAGCGAGCGGGTGCGCGCCCCGACGTCGAAAACGTGTCACGGCCGATCGAACCGCGTGTGTGTATGGACGCACAATGGCATAACTTACGTGCCGTTGTACCTACGGTCAGAGCCGGTTTAATCGTTAAGTGCCCGACAGCTCGCGCCCATTAATGATTCGCGTGCGCGGATTTTCCGCGCCTGAGTCTTCCGCCGCTCCGTTGTTTCGTTTGGTGAATTTTCGTTTGATGTTTCGCGCACCGTCATCGAAGCCCCGTCAGATACGTGGGCCGACGAATTTTTATCGGCTACGGCATAAGCCCGCATGGAGCTCGCCTTGTCTCTCCGCGCGAGAGCGGACCATCGCGAAAAAGCGCGCGATGTTTTCTCGCAACGGCTGAAAATATTTCACGCAACTGACGGCTCGCGGACGGGCGGGAGGGTGAAATTACGAAACTTTTAGACGGCGGAGTGAAATTTTGTTTCGATACCGTATCGAGTGTAGCAGCGTGGCGAGAGCTTTCGTGACTGAAGCCGGTCGATGAAAGCTCGCGTTGTCGCCGCGGAGAAGCGACTGGCATCGTAAAACCGCGCCGAATAGTGTGTGTCCGCGTTGCGAATCCATTTGCGTTCGGTTTCCTGTCGCTTTCATATTGACATTGCGTGTTCGCAATTGGTTTCGACGAAAAATGGAACAGGGAGAGAAATAGAGAAGGAGAGAGGGGAGGGGGAGCGCGTTGGAAAAATTGGATAGTGCATTTCGGCCGGTATCGGGATCTAACTTGAATTTTTAATTCACACTGACTGCCGCGAGTTATTCTGTGAAGAGAGGAAGCAACACGCTTCCTCTCATATTTCATTTATATTCTATTTCTCTTGCCACAACAAAACTGGCCTATCCGTCCGACACATGCACGCACATATATAAATCCGGAAAAAAGAGCAAGTGAAAAAGATCCCTAGGAAACCTCGCGCTGTAGGCCGCGCGTTCTTTTTCTCTCCTGTCCGCCGCTTATAGAGAATCCATAGCAGAGAACTCGAATACAAACTTCCGACGCTTGCAATTAAAATGAAGTTTTGCGATAAACTTTGACAAAGTGGCCTCGAGTGTGTTTGACGCGTGTAAATCGACCTCGCGATTGTGCCGCCGATATGTCGCCACGCTATTACACCCGAACGAACGGGCAAACGGACGTAAGATTTTCGTTCGCGTGCATATAGACTCTCTCTCTTGATCTCTCTTTTTCTCCCTCTCCTCCAGACTCCCTAAATTCTCGAATTGAAAGCCAGCTCGCTCGGGAAAATTGCTCGTGGATTCCAAGGGCGTGAGTAAGAAGTGACGATGCTGCGAGGCGACGTCTAGCTCGAAACCGAGGATTTCCGGTGTCGCGCGTTGAAATCTGACTCGTGCTCGATCAGCACGGTTCCGAGCTTAGGGTAGCTCTAGGTAGAGGTGAAATCGCGGCAGGAAGGTGGACTCGTCCGCTTATGGAACCGCGCGTGTCGTTTGCCGCGTCAAGAGCGAAACGGGCGAGCGCTCGTTCAGAAATCCGGCCTGAAAATAGAAGCGTCCACGCAATCGAGGCGCTCTACGGCGCACGATGACGCTGGATGGGAATCCGCGGCGCTCATAGCGGCGTCCAGCAAGGAAGATTATGAGCCTGATCAGGCCCTCGAGATTGCTGGCGCATGTGGAGACTAAGGTATGGCCGCGGTAGCTGGCATCTATGGCATTTCAGAGGATCGACACACCAGACACGCCTCCGACCATCGGCAACGTGATCAGATGTGAGTTTTAAGGGGGTCACGATAAGACATTCTCGCGTGGCAGAAGCAGTGATTAAATGGAGAGAAAATCTCGTGGTGGTCATACATGAAAACCTAGACGTGAAAGTATGTCGGTTATGTCGAAGTCGAGGAGGGAAATTTTGTTTTAATAATTTCAGAGATTGAATCACATAGAAGGAGAGTAACTGGCCAATCAAAACATGAACGCAAGATTTTTAAATGCATGTGTCAAGATTGTTTTGGCTACATGTTATATATCCCTTGCTAAATCCAAATTTTCTAATAATTTTCCTCTTCATTTTGCTCTCCAGAGGATATTGAAGCTGAAAATTTTATTAATAGAATACTGACATTTTTCTGTAAAGTTCATGTCATATTGGTTGTAAAAAATTACAAATGCTTTTTGTTCAATATGTGATGAAAACGGAAAAAAGTTTTAATGTAAAACCTCAAGCGCGCCCTTAGTTAGAGTAATATTTGCGTAATTCAAAAGTTCCACAGTTTGTACGTATCGAAAATGTGGCTGCTTTAAACAGAAAAATTTTGACCAACATTGCTGTACTTTTGCATCTGAATTCAGAAGCTTAAGAATATCAGAAAAGTTTGCAGAAAAATTTCTACACATGCACGGTTAGGTTCCAAATATGGTAAAACAAAGCAACACACATTTACATAAGATCTGTATGTATAAGAGATCTGAAAAGACTAGCGTAACTGTGTTAGTGACTATCGTCTCTGCATAATCGACATTGTTTGTCATCGACTTCGGCATCCCTTTAAAGGGATATCAAAGTGAGAGATGAACTCCAAAAATGTCGAGAAGCGAGCTTCAAAACTCTTTGTTAGATAAGCACCAACACGATTACGATACTTTTTATATTTTCTGTAGATCTTATATAAATGCATGTTGCTACATGATAGTAAATATTTTTTACTTCACATTATTAAACTAAATTTGTTTTACATAATTACGCAAAGAAAAAATACGAAGTGATCACTGTGTGTGAAGAGAGTCCTACAGATAAACCTGTGAGAGTGTGTGTGTATGTTAATATTAGTATTACAAACTTAGCAAAGAACATTTTGCGTTCAGTTCTGATTGGCTCGCGTTTTGTGGATTGGTTCTTGCGGGCCATTCAATAATAAGATTGATTACAAAGATTGCCGACTTTCTATAATGTTCTTCCCTTATTATAAATACAATATAGGATATGTAAATATAATTATAATATAGGATTTTGCTTTATTTAAATCGTCGACACGTGGTTCCCACGATAAAATCGGTACTTCCTGAGAAAGAAGGAAGAAAAAAAAATCTAAAACACCTAGAATCATGCGGACTCAGCTAATGAAAAATTTTCCTTAATAAGCAAAGGCTGGAGGGTGAAAGGGTTAACTGGTGTACCCGAACGGGGAGCTATAAATATAGACGCCCCTTTGGCGCACCCTCGCCTCTACGGCTACGTCAACGTTAGAGCGGCGGGTGCCGCGTTTAAGAATTCATCTCGCGTCGGGAAGAAAACTTCTGCCGTTGTTGCGCCGCGCGCGTACGTCATTTGCGCGTTTACCTTAAAGACCGCAACAAATATAGCCTACGTTATAAATATGTGAAACTCTCATATCTCGCGGAACGGAATTACGCGTGCAGTTTCTGCGCTGTGCCACGCTAAGAAACTCGGGGAAAACTGCACGAGAAAAGTTACGACCGACGCCAGATTATATCAGGTGCGTCTAAGATCCAACAGCGAGACATTAGTCAAAATCTTCGCGGAACGAAAGCGATCTCCAGTCGGATTGACGCTCGCTTCAGATTGAAGCTCTCTCGGCTCTTGCGAGGTGCGTGATATGATATGCGATGAGAAAACACTATCCGGGCATGGCGATAAGAAGGAAACTTGGAACGGAAGTCGCGACGCGATGATGTCGCGCCAAAGCGCCGAACTATGAAGCGTCCCGTTGGTTGTTTCGCGAAGGGCGAGGATTTATCGCGCCGCAGCGCGAGTTTGGAACGATGTTATTTCTTCTCCCTCTCCCCTCTCTCTCACGACGATAATTAAATCGACGCGGAACGCGGGTGGTAAACTCAAATGTAGCGGAAGCACAGTGGCTGCCCCATTTACACAGGACATAATTCTTCGCCGATAAATGGAACGATACTTGACGCGCGGCTATTTTCTTTTGACCCATATAGCGTCGTATCATCTTCGTGATTAACCTCTTCGGCGAAAGTAGCGGGATGTGTCTCCCCGTTTACATTATTAAAAGATTCATGTGATTCGAAGCGTTACCGGCCAAGGAGGAGCTCGATAAATTCGCTCGTAAGACGAGCGTGCGCGCGCGCGCGCGCAGGACGCTGGTAATTTTCACTGGAGAATCAAATATTGATGAGTCTTCGATCACCGAACGTCGCGCGTTTTTCGTGCGGCAATTTAGAATCACCCCCAGGCTCGGAGACGTCCGCATTTTTACGTGTACTCATGACGACGTGGACGCCAAGACCGAACCCTTAACGGGTTCTGCCGCAAAGAGAGAAGGGGGAGAATAACGGGTTAATATCTTCACGCACATGGGGTTGCAGGGCGGACGTCTCATCGGTTAGATAATCGATTTCCGATATCGGCTTGACCGGCCTTCGGGCGCACGCCAGAGACATAAGCGTGTACCCATTGCGGTTGGCGTCAACTATTGATACGATATGCGCTGCACATTAACCCGAACGTTCGCGCGCTGAGCGTTGCGCTCTCTTCAAAATTTAACGTATCTTCGTCCTCGTAGGGGGAGAGGGGGCGAAGGGGGGCGGGGAGGCGATTAAAAAGAACCTTGCCTATTTTTATGAGTTTTGAGCTCCGTTAGGTAACAGGACTTAGCTGAAAGATTGCACGTTATCCTCTAAGTCGACACTGTTTTACATTCCTTGAAACATTGGAGTCTCTTCAAAATTTAATGTATCTTCGTCCTCGTAGGGGAGTGAAGGGGCGAAGGGGGGCGGGAAGACGATTAAAAAGAATCTTGCCTATTTTTATATGAGTTTTGAGCTCCGTTAGATAATAGGACTTAGCTGAAAGATTGCACGTTATCCTCTAAGTCGACATTGTTTTACATTCCTTGAAACATTGGACAGTTTCTTCAAAATTTAATGTATCTTCGTCCTCGTAGAGAGAGAGGGGCGAAGGGGGCGGGGATGCGATTAAAAAGAACCTTGCCTATTTTTATGAGTTTTGAGCTCTGTTAGGTAACAGGACTTAGCTGAAAGATTGTACGATATCCTTTAAGTCGACATTGTTTTACATTTCTTGAAACATTGAACAGTCTCCTAAAAATTGAATGTATCTTCGTCCTCGTAGGGGGGTGAAGGGGCGAAGGGGGGCGGGGAGACGATTAAAAAGAACCTTGCCTATTTTTATATGAGTTTTGAGCTCCATTAGGTAACAGGACTTAGCTGAAAGATTGTACGTTATCCTTTAAGTCGACATTGTTTTACATTTCTTGAAACATTGAACAGTCTCCTAAAAATTTAATGTATCTTCGTCCTCGTAGAGAGAGAGGGGCGAAGGGGGCGGGGAGGCGATTAAAAAGAACCTTGCCTATTTTTATGAGTTTTGAGCTCCGTTAGGTAACAGGACTTAGCTGAAAGATTGTACGTTATCCTTTAAGTCGACATTGTTTTACATTTCTTGAAACATTGAACAGTCTCCTAAAAATTTAATGTATCTTCGTCCTCGTAGAGAGAGAGGGGCGAAGGGGGCGGGGAGGCGATTAAAAAGAACCTTGCCTATTTTTATGAGTTTTGAGCTCCGTTAGGTAACAGGACTTAGCTGAAAGATTGTACGTTATCCTTTAAGTCGACATTGTTTTACATTTCTTGAAACATTGAACAGTCTCCTAAAAATTTAATGTATCTTCGTCCTCGTAGAGAGAGAGGGGCGAAGGGGGCGGGGAGGCGATTAAAAAGAACCTTGCCTATTTTTATGAGTTTTGAGCTCCGTTAGGTAACAGGACTTAGCTGAAAGATTGCACGTTATCCTCTAAGTCGACACTGTTTTACATTCCTTGAAACATTGAACAGTCTCCTCAAAATTTAACGTATCTTCGTCCTCGTAGAGGGAGAGGGGGCGAAGGGGGCGGGGAGGCGATTAGAAAGAACCTTGCCTATTTTTATATGAGTTTTGAGCTCCATTAGGTAACAGGACTTAGCTGAAAGATTGCACGTTATCTTCTAAGTCGACACTGTTTTACATTCCTTGAGATATTGGACAGTCACCGACGAAAAAGTTGTCCGAAATTTTTGGGGTGGGTTTGTGAACTCATTCACCTTGTCCAATGGGAGCATTCTCCCATTACAAAACATAGGACGCAATCCATTAGACTCCGCTTTGAAGTGCTTAAAGAGAAGCCACGATTGGTCCATATGGCGTTTCAAAGTATCTGCAACATCTAATAGATCGCATCTGTACTCTTCCATTGCATAAGACGAAGAGTTTGCAAATTCGTCTTGAAAATTGCGAACAACCTGCTTGTCTACGACTGTATTACATTGAGAAAAATGTGTATTTGTAACTATAAACGTGTATAGTGAAAGTATCATAAAAATTTTTATTGGCGTAACTAAATATCTAGTGAAATGTGAACGAATAAAAATTCCAAGCTTGAAGTTATTAAAACTTTGCTTGAGTTAACAACACTTCTGATTAATCAATCCAGAATTTCGGTTAGTCAATCTAGATTTCTGGTAAACTGTTCAAAGTTGAACCGAATTCTAATTCTAAATTTCAACAGAAATTCGTTCATATTTCATCAGATATATGGTTAATTAAAACATTTTTTTCCTGCGTAGTCAGAAGAATTATTTTTGTAGTATATGTTAATGATGATAATTTTATATGCGTGCTGCTACTACTAGTTTTTTGTTCGAGCAATGATAAAGTATAACAGGCGCTGAAAATAACTATAATTTTAAAAACATTCTTTTCTTTTAATGTAAATAACTTTTTTACTTGATGTTTTTGACATCCAGGTCACCTCTCCCCCTTCTTTTCCCTTGGTGACGCTGTTAACGGATATAGCACGTAAGCTACTTTAAAATACCAACTTGAAATACTTACTCAGATAGACAGGTGTGTACATAAATTTGACAGCACTTTATTACTCGATTTATAAAAGTTGCATCTCTTATGAGTGACCTATATGGCAGTCATATTTATTACATGTTTATCGCATATGAAGACGAAATAGGAACACGACATAAAAAGAGAATCAAAATTTGCTCAACGTGATATGTCGTGTAAAGTGTAATATGAAAGTCCGAATGTAATTTTTAGTAAATTCCTTACTGCATCAATATAACAAAAACTTATATGCTAGAAATTTAACGATTAATTCAATAAAATATATTTACTCTGTAAATGTATTTAAAAATTAAAATATGTATTTAAAATGTGTAAAAAATTGTAGTTTTCATTACATTAATTGTCTTATGTCGTGATAATCATGAAAGTCTGTCTGAGTATCATCTGCTGTTGCTGACCCGGCTAAGTCCCTGGACGTGAGTTATGCAACGGAAATCAGATTTTCAATAGTCCATCAAGTCCTCCTGTATCGATCGGTACGCGATTCATTATTAGCCGCGAGGTACTCAAAATGGGCAAGGTTCTTTATTCTCTCCTCAGACACGGCGATTATTTTACGCGTTATCCTCCGCGCCCTCTTGAGTCGTCACTCGTACTTCTAAATTCGGATCTCCCCGGCTTGAAATTCTGCGGCTCCCTCCGCTCGCACGACGCGTTCGCCGTTTTCTCGCTCTTATCAATTCCCCACAAAAATATCCGATCGCCCTCTCTCCTCCCTTCCTTCTGCTCCTTCTCAACGTATCCAACGATGTGAACGATATCGCTCGAATAGCCAAGCCCGAGGGAAGCGATAAGGCGAATAAGAGCTGGCGGTTAACAATGGCGTTTGGCACGCTGTCCGGGAACTTTCGAAATTGCCTGCCTCCTGTCTCCCAAGATTACACTTCTCGCGTGTGTCCCCGGCCGGGAATGGCGCGGGAGGGCTACGAAGAATCCGATCGGTTGCTCGTAAGAGCTAAAGAGGAAAAAAAAACGAAGAGAGCGACAGGATTGCCAAATGCATGTGTAGTAACGACGAGATTTGTCATCCGGCAGGCGCAAATTGCGCCGCTGTTACAGTTACGATATTTCAACGCGGCGGTTATTTATTTTCGGCTGTAGGTGGGGAGGAGGTGGAGGCGAACGAGGAGGAAGAGAGAGAAGGTTATATTAATTAACGACCGGCGTTTAGAATACGTTGTTTAATTTGTTTTGCTCATAGCGCTGCGGCCGGTATACAGCCTTTTGGCGACCACGCATTAGATACTCTTCCTCGCATGCGAACGCGATAACTGATCACCAGACCGGGCACTGATGACGATCGCATAAGCACTTTTATTAGCAATATAAGCACTTTATTTGCGAGGAATGCTGTCGAAACATCAGTAATCGAATTGGTACGATGTTCCGCCCGACAAGTGAAGATGTCTAGGCTTCGATTCCTGGCTGAAGCAATTGGTACGATGTTCCGTTTATTTGGTCGTGATAATTCGTATGATCGGTCAATTAATTCGTCAGTGATACTGATAGTTAATTAAACGTCGTCCGCATTGTTCGCCGTATCTGTCACAACAGCAAGAGAGAAGAGAGAGAGAGAGAGGGGGGGGGGGAAGAAAGATAGCGGTCTGTGCGATGCGCGGACGTAGGTGCTTCGACGTCCGCGCGTATAGCTTTACAATGTTGCTCTTATCTTCGCCGTGATAATGGTAAATGAGAACCGGGGAGTAGCAGTGCAGTATCGACTGGACGGTATCTCTGCAGGGTATAGTAGCGCCAGCAAGAACAGTGGTTTCGCTTTTACCGACCGTCTTGGTATCCGTTCGAGATATTTGAAGCAAGAAACCGCGCGGTGCGATAACGCGAATTGTCCAGGCGCTTATGACGTTTTGTCATGTCGCGAAGTTACCGTGGAAAAATTATCCGGAGACGGTGGAGCAACATACTGGACTCCATCGTAAAGATAACGGGTCGTCGATTTCTGTTTGACGAACTACAAGCTCGGTACTCGAAGTGTCCGACCGCCCACCGCTCCTTTTTCCATGCTCGTCTCTTTGAGACTGTGCTTCGTCGCGAAATGATCGAGACGGTTCTCTCGGGCAAATTGGCCATTAGCGTTTGCGATTGATTCAGAGGCGGCAATTAACAAGCGCCTTATTAATATAACACCAATCTAGGTAGACTTTCATGATTATCACGAGGCGATCGGTGACGAAAATTCTACAATTATTTCGGTTACATTCATGGGACAAATGTATTGAATTAATTATCAAATTCTTATCATATCATGTAAAGTTTGTTACATTAATATAGCAACATTTATCAAAAGTTACATTAAGATTTTCATATTACTTTTTACATAACATTGTTTTGAGCAAATTTTGATTAACTCTTTTTCCTTCATCATACTATGTGATAAATATGAGTCCTTTGACCACTAAAAGGATACACTTTTTACAAATTGACTAATAAAATTGCTGTCAAATTTACACCTGTCTCTATCTGGAGGATTATCACGAAACAATTATTATTGCGAAACAATTAATGATGGAAACTCTACAATGTTTCCAATTACGTTCGTGAAAGAAAAATATACTGCATTAAATTAATTATTAAATTCTCATCATCAAATAATGTAAATCTTTTGTTGTATTTATGCGATAGCAAATTCAATAAAGTTTAAATTCAGATTTTCATCATTTTATATATACATTTTATATGTACATTTTATATATGCCATATATTGTTTTGCAAATTCTGATTTAATTAATTCCTCTCTTTAAAATTTTCAATTGCGCATTTCTTTTTGATTTCTATTTAAAGTTGCGAAAAATACCGCTTCAGCCAGGAATCGAACCTAGACATCTTCACTTGTCGGGCGGAACATCGTACCAATTCGACTACTGATGTTTCGACAGCATTCCTCGCAAATAAAGTGCTTATATGTTGTTTGTTTTGGATCAAAGTACTAGACGCTTCTGTCACCAGTGTACGAAAGAACTGAACTACATATCGAAAGCTGATACGACGTCGCGCCCTACAAGTGAGGAGGTCTAGACTTGACTCCTAGCTGAGTCAGTGCCTTTTGCAACTCTAAATAGGTATGAAAAAGAAGCGTGCAATTGGGAATTTTAAAGAGGGAAGGGTGATTAATTAAATAGTAATAACAATTGGGATTCAGGTTTGACATGGAAGGTTTGATTCACCGCATACGTTGTTGACCGGAAAAATATCCGGTGCGTGCGTCTGTAACACTGTTAAACATTATTATCCTCCCACTCAAAACTTATTCGCGCTAACTCGTATTTTCGCAACCTTAAATGGTTCTTCGGTACGCTGGCGACAGAAATGTCTAGTATGTAGTTTGATCCAAAACGAATATAAAGATTTCAGTTGCCAGGAATGCTGTCGAAGCCTCGGTGGTCAAATTGATACATCGTTCTGCCCGACAAGTGCGGAAATTCAGGGATATTATTACGGACTTGTTCGGAATGGATTCTGACCGGAATAATTTAATTATACCTAAATTTATGTATTGTTTTCTAGGGAAAACTGAATTATTCAGGTTGGAATCTATTCCGAACAAGTTTATAATAGCACCCCAGGTTCAGCTTCTGGCTGAGGCAACATTTTTTTGCAATTTTAAATAGAAATCAAACCAAACTGCGCAGTTGGGCATTTAAAGAGAGAGAATTAATTATATAATAATAATTGGGATTCAGGGTCGGTTTGCGAGATCGAAAAAATATTCGACACTAACACTGTCAAACTGTTTGGTCTATTTTTTTGTAGCTGAACTGGCTTCACTATCTAGTTCTTTTTCTCTCTTTTTTACATTAAGTCACAGCTATACACCTGCTTCTTTTTAAATTCTGAAAGTGTGTGCTAGTTCAGCTACAAAAAACAGATCATTATTATCCTCCCATTCCAAATTTATTCGTACTAACATCCAGCGCACGGCTGTTATAGGTCTTATCTTTCTCTTAATTCGACTAATACAGTTGTTGCCAAGTTTACATATAAACTTGTATGTCCAAATTACAACGTATGACAACGTTATTACAACGTAAGACAATTGATAGAAGTTTTACAATATTTTTAGTTATATTTATAAGAAAAACGTTCTATATTGAATTAATTATTAAATTCACATTGTGCAATAATGTAAATTTTTTTATTACGATATTATTTGTTGCAGTATGAAATTTATTGAAAGTTACACTCAGATTTTTCGTACTACGTTTTATATAACATATTGTTTTGAGCAGATTTTTATAATTCTTTTCGCATTTCTCTCATATTTCTATTTCGTTCTTCTATGTGATAAACACGTGAGCAGCATATAAATCGCTAAGGCACGCGAACTTTACAAATCGATTACTAAAGTTGCTGCCAAAGTACATCTGTCTATCTGGGATTCCTTGACTTGGCGTCCTAAGTAGCGGCCAGCTTTTCTCTTCAGACATGTTTCGGTTGTCAAAGAAAACGAGCCGAACCTTTGTTTCGATCTGTGTGGAATCGCGCCAAAGCATTATTTTCCATATCAGTATTGTCGCGGCAGTTTACTTTTTTTCGCCTTGTTTTATGAACGTAGCTGTTGTCGCAACGCTCTGCAGGTGCAGTTTACTTCCCCGAACTGTTAAGAGCGAGAAAAAATACATCGCTATAAATAAGGGACGATCTATCATATGGCTGATAAGCCGGCGCGTACAATCTCCCCGTCGTCGCGAGAGCGCCTTTCGACGAGAAATCGATCCACCTGCGGGGAAACGCCGTTAGCGCGCATACGGAGCGACGCAGGTGCACACGTGCACGGCAGGTCGATGCATCGCAATTGAAAGGAATGTGTTAAAGGGCTGCACGTGCGCGCGCGCGTGTGTTTCCACATTGCGCGCATGCCAGCCGTGGATTTGCTTACATACGCATATGTAAATTGCAAAGCATAGCCGGCGTGTACTCATCGGGTGTTTCGTTTCGTCATCACCAGTCTTTCAGCTAACCGTGTCGCCACATAATGAATCCCTTCCCATTTTTATATCCTACTTTTTGAATCCTTGAATTTGTAGGCTCTCCATCGCCATAGAGAGCAGCTCTCGAATATCGTTCGTTCGTTCGCGGATTTTTTGTGCGCAACGCTCGCCGGACATTCGATAGAGAGCGCGCTCGGGGCATAAACACGACTTACAGGGTCTCTCCCGTGTGACTGGAGTATTCATCGATCCGCGTCGTGAGCCACAATTATTCGCGACATATTTTCCACGTCTGCGTGCACCCCCGTTTTCCAACCCCTTCTCTCTCTTTCTTTCTCTCTCTTTCTTTCTCGTCACACTACGTTGTGCTCGCCGCCACCCCTCGCGGTCCCATAACGACGACTACACATATGAATGCGTACATCGTTAACACTCGAGTGTACGCGGTGTCGTAAAAATAGGATGCGAGTGTCTTCATTTAGGATTGGCGGGCATTCTTCCCGCTCTGTTCTCTACGTGCGCGATTATTCGTGAGGCGCAGTTAAACTATCGCGTTGTACCGTAAATCTGTTTCGCGCTGGTGCTCCACTTTCGCCCCGTTGCGGAATTTCGAAGTGCAGTGCTTCCGGCGAAATGGGAGCGCGCATACTCCGAGTTTTCCTTACCGCTCGAGTGAGGGCGGAAGACGAGATAACCTTTCAACGTTACGATTTGTTAAAGAACTTTGCGCATTTTTATATGGGTTCTGGTCTCTCCGCGGTAACAGTAATGGGACTTGGCTAAAGCGAAAGATTATTGTTAGAGGATCAAAGTGTTCCACAGACATAATCTTCTAAGTCGACGTTATCCAGAGGTACAGTCGCGGACAAAAAGGTTATCCGTAATTTTTGGGGCGAGTTTGTAAATTCATTCATCTGGCCCAACGCAAGCATTTTCCCATTAGAAAAAAATTCTTCCATCGCGCACAAGACGGAAAATCCACAAGCTCACTTTAAAAATTATGCACATACCTTTCTGCCCGTAACTGTACACGCTTTGAAGTCTTTAAATGTATTAAATGGGTGTGTTTAGTAGAAAGAACAGCCCAGTGAGGGTTTAGTGATTCTTATCTGTGACTAGACTGTTCTTTTAGATTCTTGGTTAATTCAAGAGAAAAAATAAAGAAAATATTGTAGTAAAGATCACAATACTTTGAAATATCAACTTGAAGTATACTTACTATCTGTTGTTATTATAATTATATTATTTTCAATAGTTTATCATTGCTTTATCGATTAGCACGCGATTTATTATTAATCATGAGAGATTCAAGATAGGCAAGATTCTTCGTTAGAAAATGTTGTACGACTAATTTGGCGCACGGTGTCTAAGGATGAAATTATTATAAATATCGTGGATTCAGTCCTACACATATAATCACAGGTAGAGAGTCGCAATGTACTCTCTCGTCCTCTCGCGCTACGTTCTGCCACTTGCAAATGCTTCAGAAAAATAACATCTGGCCTGTTTACACATTCGTCAGATTCGTGTTTACGTGGCGGGGCACGCTTCAGCTTCCCGGTAATATCCGGCCGAAGCTCGCTCGACAAATTCACCGGGAAACGCGGACGTCGTTCACCCGATTTCATCGACAGCCAATTTCGTTCCCGGTATTTCGCCTTTATTCAACGCCGGACTCGCACCAAAAATCAGATCAAACGCGTAAGAGGACGACATAGCGAGATAGTATCCGCAGAGTTGTCGAAATTAAATTAAATAAATCCTCATCCTCACTCTCGATGAAGGGCGCTGTCCAATTGCTTAACACATCTTGACACATATGTACACAGAAATGCACAAAGTGTAACGTTGTGCACGATTCAATTGGAACAAAGTGTGTATGTATGTCGGGTAGAGTTAGGATTATTTTTCAACTGTGCTTATATTTTGGTACTTTTTAATAATAAATAATAAAATCTAAATAATAAAAAAGATATTATCCACTTCACGTCGCAAATGTCAGTCTCTTTTCAAGCCGCTACACTTGTTAATTGTTACTAGAAAATACTAGTTTACACAGTCGACTAATAGCCCTCGAGCTGAGTGCGGATGTGTAGTGTTGTGTCGACGATTACGGCAATTGGAATGCAACTTGTGTCGCCGTGTGCATGAAAGTGTCCAGGGATATTGCAATTGGAAAGCAGCCGAAGTGATCTCGACTTTCCCTGAAAAGATTTCTCATAGATTTCCTTAAGGACGATCCTAGACAGCATTGCCTCGCGAACTTGATCTTCATCGTGTAACGCAGCGGCACGAGAATCGACCTCGACCGTCGGTCGACCTCCCGACACGTCTCGTTGCCGAAACAACTTTACGATCTGCGCACATGCCGGCGTGTGACCAGTTGCGGGGTGGCTTGGTGCAGTGGAGTCGATAAGGGTAGCGAGGAGTGACCGGTGTTTGTCGCCATCTCATGGAGAAGTGGCGAAACGAGCGGTGTGCGGGAGCGACCTGAAAAAGTTTGCGGGTGCGCGCCCCTTTGTTTACATCGTTGTCGGCTCGTCTTATTTATTGCCATTGAGACCTTCGCGCCTGCCTATCGACCGAATTGCGGGACCGATGCGAAATTTTCGAACGCGTCTCGATGCTGCGAAAGAACGAGAAGAGGAAGAAGGGAAAGCGCGCGAAATTTTTCAAAGGTCTCAGACGCTGGAATCGGCAAAGTAGGATAACGTTGCGGTTGTTTGTCGCTCGTTTATCTTCCTTAAAACATACGAAGGTACAGAAAACCTTCTGTACGAAGGTTGTTCGAAAAGTACGCCTAATACAGAGAATATAATAGCGCGAATCCAATCTTTTATTACCGTATTTCAGAGGCTTCCTTTATTAGGTTAACAGTATGACATTATAGAGTGAGCTGCCGATTAGTCTTTGTTTTACGGTACGCCAAAGTGAACGCCGCGAGTGTCTCTGTGCGTTCATTGTTTCTACTGTTCCTTTGTTTTTGAAGTGAAGTGGTAGACCCAGGTTTCATCGATTCGGTTATAAATCGGTGTTAAAAGTCCTTTAGATTGCGACCAGCGAAATCGCGTCAAAAGGTGCGACAAACAATGGAACTGCTCAGTTCAGTCTTTGATGCTGTGACCAAACGCAGAACCCATCGCTCGCGGCATTCGTTTCACTTTGACACGCTGTAGAACAAAAACTAATCGACAGATCGTTATGTACTGTCATACTTTATACGTAGATACCGATATCGAGAAAATATAATTCGCAAATATTTCAGAGCAAATAGTCGTTATTAAAAGTTTTTCTTGAAGAAATGAATCAATCACTTAATTTTAATCGATTTCCTTCACGGAAAAAAAGATCTGCTACATATAGACAACTAAATAACATAATTTACTGCTTTTATGCATTATTAACTACTTTTTCTTTGCTGCAGGAGCTAATTTCCTTGCTATGACAATAAGAAAATCTGTTCCTGCAACAAGAAAAGTAGCTAATGTAAATTATGTTTAGTTGTCCATCTGTAGCAAATTGACTACTTTAGCTACTTTTCTTGCTGTAGGAGCAGACTTTCTTGTTATCATAACAAGAAAATAGGTTCCTGCAACAAAGAAAAAGTAGCTAATATAGCGAATTATATTTAACTGTCTATATGTAGCAAATTAGTTTGCTGCTGCAGCAAATTATTTTTTTTCGTGTTTCTAGTTTGGATAATAATTGTTTCTTATACGTGGCTTTTATAATTCTTTTGTCTTTGGTTCTTTATTAGTTTTTTTATTAGGACTACAACAATTTTACGTAGAAATAAGTCGTCTATTATGCTCGAAATAATCATTTACTCTGATTAATTTGAACGAACAAATCTGTTTGTAATAGTCTTGAGAATCAAAAGTAATTAACAGTATCATATTTGTAAAAGTAATTAATTGTAAAAGTAATTAATAGTATCATGTTTACATAAGTGTATTCATACATTAACCCTTATAGTGCTGAACAACGATATATCATTCTTAGCAACACTTGAAAAGTGCCAACGACGATATATCGTTGCGCATACGATGCTGCTGGACTATTCGCGTCGCGAGAGAACTCTGTCTCAAAACTAATTTTACAAGACGTTATAAATGGTTGAATTTCTCTTTAGAAATACCATGTTAAATGTTCCACACGCTTAGGTACATTTTTTTCGGTCGGCACTAAAAGGGTTAAGGATTAAAGTTAGATATACTGAGAGGAACATTTGATACTTTAAACATTCACCAGGCGAGGTAGGCATCCGAGTTAGTGATCCCTTAATTGTTCCGAACAGCGAATAAATATGAAAAGCGCGATAATCTCCTCCGCTCTCCTAATATTGTTAAACAAAACCATATGAATACAATCGTAGACGGTGAGGGTTTGTATATACCGGGGATTTAGTACTAAACTCAGTTCTCCGATTCTTATCCCATTGTTCTCGATTTCATTGTTTATCGTGCGGACCCCCTTTACGTTTGTTGAATAAAACTCCAATACGTCTGGCGCCTGACTAACGGGAACGGCTTAATCCATTATATATTATAAACGGCGAGTTTCAATTCCTGGGAAACCCCGTAATGCACATAACACTCACTTCGGCCGAAGATTCATTTAAGTTTTCTGCGGCAACAATTCTAAATTCGCGCTCGCGTGCGTTTTGCAGATCGCAAAGCAAATATTTGTGTTCCCGCGGCGTATGATGTGTAACATTCGTACATGTGTTATTAACGAGCGATCCGGTCCGGTTATTCCGAGAGAATGGGAGAGAGAGAGAGAGAGAGAGAGAGAGAGAGAGAGAGGAGAGATCGCGCGCGCGAACGAAGCACTCGCTATAATTAGATCGCATTCTGAGGATTCATCCACGATCGTTTAGCAGTTCCGGAATCCGACGATTCACTCGAAAGAGTGAGTTGGGTGGAAAGAGAGACATTTTCTTCAAAGCAATTTCAACCAATCGCGTGCAGAAACATTTTAATCTTTGACCATTTAATCTTATCTCGGAAAAAAGAATATTTGCTACATATGGACAACTAATTTACTGTATTAGTCACTTTTTTTTTCTTGCAGGAGTCAACTTCCTTGTTATGATAACAAGAAAATCTGCCCTTGCAACAAAAAAGTAACTAAAGCAGTGAATTATGTTTAGTCGTCCATCAGCAAATTTGCACTTTTCTTGCTGTAGGAACAGATATTCTTGTTGTCATAGTAAGGAAGTAGGTTTTTGCAACAAAGAAAAAGTAACTAACACAATGAATTATGTTTAACTGTCCATATATAGCAAACTGGTTTGCTGCTGCAGCAAACTCTTTTTTCCGTATTTTCTTTCTTTCTGTTTAAATGTGCGCCATTCGGTCGAATTATCCGGCTTCCGGCTCTCGCGAGGTCGAAAGAATTAGCTGGTTCCAGCGTGAGAATGTACGGTAATTCGACATGCGTCGTTATTAGTTGACCGACGTCTGGGTGACGTCACTCGCGGGAAGTGAAATATGACCGTGCTCGCGATAAATTATCGGAAATCCGCTGACCGTCGTTCAAGCGTTCCGGGAACATCAATGTTTTTCGGTAAGACGCGTTAACGTTAAGAAGAGCGCTTCTTCTCGCGGATTTACCATCGTCGATAACGATCGGATTAATTAGATTCGTTATTCCCCGAATGCCCGATCATCTAGAATTCGCTCGGATGTTCGACTTTTTTGGTGTTGTTACGACAAAAATACAAAGGCGATATTTAATAACGCGCACCAAGGATTTTTTGTTTCAATAACGGAACTCGATTGGCCGAGCTAGTAGGAAATTTTCAATGAAGTCGATCCAAGCCCTCCTCCCTTGCTGCGGAATTTAGATTCAATGTTCGATAAGTGCGGTGCACTGGCACGCGCGCGTGCAAGAGGTCGCTGTTTAGTGGACGGAATGCCAAATCTGGCCGCAATAAAAGGCGACGCGATGCAGTCAGCTATGCTGCGGTTTTAAACCTCATGGCGGCCTCTAAAAGAAAATAGGGTTGCAAACTGCCAAGATTAATTAAGAGAAGGCTTTAGAGATGCTAAGATCATCTCGAACGACGGAGTGGAATAAACGCGATATCTCAAGCTTTACGATCACTTTAGAATTGAGTCATTCCACACAATTTCGTTTAGTAATAAAATAACAGATTTTTTAAAATTATTAAACAAAATAATTGAGATTTTTATTTCTCACATAAAAAATAATCTTTCTCTTTATGTAAGAATTCAATAAAGACTTGACAAGGATCTGACTAGAATCTGATGAGAAATTCTTAATTTTTTAGTAAACACGTGCGGTCTTCTTCTGTTGAGAAGTATAAGTAAGTTTTTTTCGAAAATACATGTACATATAATATAAATAATAGACTACGTATATTAAAAAGCGATATATCTTTGACTACTGTTATATATAGATCTAGCCTTTTTAAATTATACCTGTAATCAGGTCATGTAAAATCATACGGCTAATGAATGGCTAATTAAGGCCTTAATTGTCACTCTGCGTTACCTGACTTATTAGGATCCGATTACATCATTTTATATAACTCTGATAAAACTGACTGACATAAATCCGGGCCAGGACTATGGAATAAATTTCTAGATTATGTTAGGTAAGATCGAATCTCGACTAGGAATTAAGTCCTCGTTAGTCAAGCGTGATTGACCTGAGAATGACGCGGACGGAGCATCAATGGTCGCCCTGTTACAACATCGCTGTGTGCTAGAGCGTGGCGAGTATACACATGATCACGTCAGGAACTTGAATCGATGATGGGTATTGGGAAATGGCGAGGGCAGTTGCGTCGGGGGATATCCCTTACGTGGATCCTTGTCGTTACGTAAAAGAAATAAGGTTATGGATTGAGAGAGAGAGAGAGGGAGAGAGAGAGAGAGAGAGAGAGAGAGAGAGGGAGAGAGAGAGAGAG
>NW_022639465.1:1625872-1628311 GCF_010583005.1 Odontomachus brunneus
TAAGGTTATGGATTGAGAGAGAGAGAGAGAGGGAGAGAGAGAGAGAGGGAGAGAGAGAGAAGAGCTAAGTGTACATACGCGGGGATGTATATGAGAAATAGGGGAGGGTGGGGGAGATCATGAGGTGGTGTGTGCGTCATGTCGGATCCATTCACCGGCTTCGGCGGAGATGGGGCAAACCAGGTCGCGGACATAGTTATCTAGGTCAGCTTCCTTGCCTCTCTCACGGTCTCGTTGGGAGCGGTTGATTGTGGTTACCATGTGAATATGCCGCCACGCATCAATGAAACGCTCAAAACGACCTGACGAATTGCCGCTAATGAGTCACCGCTCACACGCTGCTAATTGTACCGTGTGAATCCGTTCGTTGGGTCCGCCGTAGAAAATTTCGGAAGTTGCTTCCGCATCTTGAGTTGTGACGCATAGTTCGCGAATTGCGAATCTGAGGGACGACCTGACAACAGAATTACTCAGGGAATCAAAATGACTTGCTGGTAATCACTTCTAAAAGTTACTTAAATTTATGAGGGTGCATTTTATATTTTCAATGAACGTTGGATAAAATTAAAAAGAGAAAATAAACATTTTCCCTTTGCGTCACGTACTCTTCAAGAACCTGTCATCTTGATCATTCTGACAGAAACAGATCGCCAAATAAACTTTTATGACTATCACGACGTGAGACAGTCGATAATGGGAATTTTACAATTTTTTAAATAATTTTACTGCATATTTTGGTTATTACAAAACAAAATATACAAGGTTAACAAGGTTGTGACGGGTATCAATGCATATAAGAAGGTTGCTTCTAAGGTTGTTTACACAGTCAGTCACAACAATTAATTACCTGAGAAGTTGTAACTTCGAAATTCTAAAATATACGACATCTAACCCCGGTCTCCCTTATTCATAAAGGCTGCAACTTTTATAAATCGACTGGTAAAGTTGCTGCCACATTTACGCACACATACATCTATCTTACATGTGAATATTTATCCGGATCGTTGATCGTCGGTAGTCAATTATAATTGGCCGCTCGACATCTTTCCAGGAGAGAGCAAAGAAAAGGACAGAGAAAGAATGGAAGAACTCGGTGTATGTTCTAAATGTCGTGATCAAATTATGTTTATAGGATCGTATTCGATCGGAAACCATTATGGCGACATGTAGAATAGAATCATAGTCGCGCTCGCGTTATCTCGGTTCGTTTAACCTCCTGTTGCTCGGAATCAACGGATCCTCCGACACTCTCGTCGCAAGAGAAGCACTTGCCGAGATCAATCGTCGAGTGCACCTAGTGATACACGTCTTTCCCCATTGTCTTCTTTGGCGCGAGCACTCCTTGATAGCGAATCTTCGTCTGGATGAGTTTAATACCCCTGAAACTCGAGTGTTTTACCGGGCTATTTGTCTAGCGTGACATTCTTTGTGGTGTCGCATAAACGCAGACTTGGTTTCCATAGGCGAGCACATAATTAATATTTTCTTTTCCTTGCCGAAATCCAAATGGAAATTTTTTCGACAAGCGCTTCATGAGAGCTAATTAAGAAATATTTTAATATGAGAGACCGGGCCTAAATGCCTCATACTTCAGAATTTCGAAGTTGCATCTTCTCAGACATCGAATTGTTATGATTGACTGTATAAACTGATAGAGACGACTTTCTTTTATGTATTAATGTCCGCTGCGATCCTGTTAACCTTACATTTTATTTTATAATAATCAAAATGCAAACGTGCAGCAACGCAATCACCTCGCCTTGGTTCAGTTGTCCAGTAGCGCCGAGTAAGGACATGTATAGATATGTATCCTGAGTAGCAGTAGTTCCAGAGTCTCCGCGAGAAGTCTCCACAGCTATTCTGCCCTTAATTATGGCCTCGTTCGCCCATATGCTCTATTTGAATTATTTTGAATTAAAAAAATGAAAAATTGCATTTGTTATCAAAAACAATATATCGTACACTTGCAAGAAATTTTATTCTAGCTAGTAACACATTGCTTAATTTTGTTCAATCAGATAGAGAATATTATTACAAAATTTTCAGAGATTCGAAAATTTACTTTGTGACTACTAAAGCAATTTTTTATTTTTATCTGTAATATTATTTCGATTTCAATAAAATTCAGGGAAAAATATCTGTACTCTAAAAGAGGATTATCGTGATTTTGTATCTCCACTTAATGCTTCTTTCAAGATAAATATTAAAGAAAAAATATAAGTAACATAACCTGGAGCTATTTAAATCCGGTCTTCCCTACTTGGATTTTCATTGGATTTCGCAAATGCGATGTGCGTCAATTTACATTAATTGTTCGGAAATATCTCGACAATATTTCGCAAGTTAGTCGCGCTTGTTCAGTCATACCCGGACGAAAGAGAGAGAGAGAGAGAGAGAGAGAGAGAGAGAGAGAGAGAGAGAGAGAGAGAGAGAGAGAGA
>NW_022639465.1:1628321-1635836 GCF_010583005.1 Odontomachus brunneus
AGGACATGTATAGATATGTATCCTGAGTAGCAGTAGTTCCAGAGTCTCCGCGAGAAGTCTCCACAGCTATTCTGCCCTTAATTATGGCCTCGTTCGCCCATATGCTCTATTTGAATTATTTTGAATTAAAAAAATGAAAAATTGCATTTGTTATCAAAAACAATATATCGTACACTTGCAAGAAATTTTATTCTAGCTAGTAACACATTGCTTAATTTTGTTCAATCAGATAGAGAATATTATTACAAAATTTTCAGAGATTCGAAAATTTACTTTGTGACTACTAAAGCAATTTTTTATTTTTATCTGTAATATTATTTCGATTTCAATAAAATTCAGGGAAAAATATCTGTACTCTAAAAGAGGATTATCGTGATTTTGTATCTCCACTTAATGCTTCTTTCAAGATAAATATTAAAGAAAAAATATAAGTAACATAACCTGGAGCTATTTAAATCCGGTCTTCCCTACTTGGATTTTCATTGGATTTCGCAAATGCGATGTGCGTCAATTTACATTAATTGTTCGGAAATATCTCGACAATATTTCGCAAGTTAGTCGCGCTTGTTCAGTCATACCCGGACGAAAGAGAGAGAGAGAGAGAGAGAGAGAGAGAGAGAGAGAGAGAGAGAGAGCAAGAGAGAAAGAGACAACCTAGCTGCGGAACCTACGCGACGTTGGCTTAGCTCCACGCCGCGTTGCGGACCGTGTTCCGGTAGCCCAAATACGTGGATATTTATCGACGTATCTTAAGTTTCGAACGCGAATTTCGTCGACGCGCTGCGACGAATCGCGAGCCAACCGATCGTCTTACTTCTTGTAGGACAGAGGTTAAAGGAAGTAGAGTAAGACGGGATATGCATAATCAGAGTATTCTTTCTTTCCGTTCTCCAATTTCTGTTGTTCTCTTTCTTGTTTTATTAAGAACCGTAAAACGCATAAAACTGTCGTGTTGTTCGGACACGTGGAACAATTGGCGTGGAATCAAAAAGCGAACGCGTCAAAACGCGTCTAATCTTCGCGGGTTCCGCGCGAAAGCGGGCGAAGAAAATGGAACGGATTTATGTGTCTATCCATTTAGTAAAGTTGCGGCGCGAACGGGAAGGGAAATTAATTTCTGTGTTCTCTCGTTACACTCGAACGGACGTTTTTTGTTCGACATTGATGTTGACGTTCGTTCCTCACAAAGAACTTCCCGTCCCAGCCTTTTCTGTCCGGGAGTTTCACGAGCGTCCACATTCGACCGAGTGAAAAAAAGGAATAGAGGAAAAAATATCCGCGACCGATTCCAATGAATCGCGCAATTATGTGCGCCGTAACTTTTATTAGCCATCATTTTGACGGACGGAAGCTATTCTCGACGCGAGACTATTTAGAGAGCCTGGGATGTTACTAAATTAACTTTCCTTAACGCCGTGAATTAATCGTGTCGATTCACGTCGCCTTTGATGCTTTAATTATAACGAATTTAACGTAGCGAATGAGCTCGGTTAATTGCCAAGCGAGGCTTCATACGTACACACAAGCGCACCCCTTCGGGAAATATTGCGAATCATTACGGCCCCGGGTGGTTTTAAGAAACGAGTGCCACGTCACGGCGCTTTTGTTCGTTACGCCCGTGCTTCTACAAAACGTTCTATTTTGAAGCGATCTTTCAGCTCACTTAGCGCACGACCGGCAAATTGCCGCGTCGCACGCGAGAAAACTCTTTAGAAAAGTTCACTCGACGATAAGTGCCGCGCGTCGCGCTTTTTTTCACGATTGCGATTTCCGTCCGCTCCACGTAATGATGAATGCGCCTGAGAACCTTGTTGCACGACGCAGGCATTAATCGTTTCAATTACACGTGATATGATAATTCCGATGAACGGACTCGTGTCCACCTTACGCCCTTCTCTCGTCTACTCTCGCTACTGGGCTACGCTACTCGAGAGCGCGCGGCCTCGCGCTAGTGGTATTGCCGTACTTATAGTCCGACATGCGCTCTCGGAAGATGTACTGACCTTGGCTTTATGGTGGCCAAGCGCGTCGGCGGATCAGCTGACTCGGCCATGGTGAAAGGCGCGCGAAAATGAGAACGAAAGGGAGGAAAAGGCAATGGCAGGGGAGGGGGGTGAGGGTGCGAGAGGATGAGGTCGCGGGAACGTCGAGAGAGATAATTGCGAGGAACGAAGAGTGACAATAGCGGAGAAACGAGAAGAAAGAGAAGGAATAGAACAGAATCGGAACATCACTGTCGTTTATTTTGCTGTTTATTCCGTTAGTTCCTCTGGCGCGTATTTATATTAATAATTAATCACTATGAAGTTGCGCGTGTATATATATTGGGTTTAAAGACATGTATTAAAAATTTGTAGTGTCAAAGATAGAGGAGACAAGAATGGATGTAGCGAAGGTAGCGTGGAGAGTCGTCGGGTTGGCGGGATCAAGAGTAGAGGTCGGGGTAGAGGTTCACGGTAGGGGTGTGCGCTATGGAGGGGGATGTATTGATTGCGTGCGGTTAGTGCGACGAGAAGAGATCCGGCGAGACAGAGAGAGGACTATCAAGGAGTGAGATATAGATGAGGAACGAGAAAAAGAGTGATACAGCGAGAAAGAGAAAGAGAGAAAGAGAGGGGAGGGGAGAGGGGGAGAGTAGGTGGCGGAGAGGAATCGAAACAATGTAACCGACACAATAAGAGGAGAAAGATAGACAAACGAGAATTGTTATTGATAGGGAATAGGATGGAGAACGACAGGTAGGCGAGAGGGAGGAAGAAATGTTGACGGAATAAATAAGGATAGATGAGGCAGGGAGCAGGCAGGAGGCAGGGGGGCAGGCAGGAGGCAGGGTAGTGTAGATAAAGGGAGAGAGGGTGGTATAGATAAAAGGAGTGGAAAAACAGAAAGGGGGTGTGAATGTCGAGAAAAGGTCTTGGCGAGAATGAAGAGAACAGAATGAAGTTGCCGCGGAGAATTATGGTAGGAGGACGAAATCGCTCGCGTATGGTGAATAACAAGCGAATTGCCGTAAGCGGGGTGGAAGAGGAAAATTAAACATCGACTATGCAGTCCTGTTTTCCTCTGTACGTTTCGCACTGTTCGATTCCCGATATACTTTCGTCTCGTTTTCTCCCGCTTGTTTCCTGCTTTTTAAAGTCGCTCTGCAGTTCCGGCTTTGCTGCGTGCCAATGAAAGGGGATGGATTCATGAGAATGAAATAAAACGGGTTGAATCTCGTTCACCGAGATCTTTAATGTCAGTGATGGAAATTTGGTCCAAATAGAAGAAAATAACGAAGAAATTCTCATTAAGTATGGGGTTAGCTTCGTAATGCTTAATCTTAAAATTAAGTTTCGTTATCGTCGCTTATATTCAGTTGCTTCATAATTGTAAATTTCGTGTGTCTCACTGATGTATGTTCTTATAGGTTTAGTTCAGATTAAGAGCATATACATAATCAGATTCACGAATTTTATAGCAGCTGTAAAGCAGCTTTCTCTATTGAACGTAGCCAAAACGTAATGTTTTCAAAATTAGCTGCGCGAATTGTCCTTAACAAGATGAATATTCGTATCCAGCAGGTTGCACCACTTTTATACCTCCCAAATTCCCCCTTATTCTTCTTGTGCAAGATTATTCCACGTCATTGCGATCGCGTGGATGTAGCGGTGCATATCCCGACATTCTCGTACTTTGTTCCTTTTTCGAAGAATTATCGTCAATGGTATATTCGGCATTAGGGGCGATTTCGCAGACGACAAAGGGAAGGAGGTAGGGGAAGCGAGAGAAATAGAGAAAATCGGCAAGGCGAGAGGAGGAAGGACAGAGACAAAGCGAACAGAGCGAAAACGGGAGCAAGAGGGAAATGTAGGGAAGCGCGCACATAGTAAGAGAAAGGGAGAAAGAGGAAAGACGAAGATCAATGCTGTTACGCTGCAATGCTGCCACATGCTACTGTTATTTCCTTCCACTCTCTGGGATGTGTGCGTTGGGGAAAACTTTCGCGGAGCTTTCGTCTACGCGAAATGGTACGCTAGTCGATGTATGTAGGTCGTTCTGTCGCTCGCTCGCTAGCTGGCTGGCTGGCTGGTTGGTGTGTGAGTCACGGAAGGAGACGCGCCAGGTCGCAGAGTTTGAGTTGCAGTCCGTTACGGGCGACGGTAGACTGTGGTATTTATCAGATGGCGGAGCGCCGAAGGGCGCGAAATGACGAGTTCTCGACTGCCGCGACAGTTGCACAGCCGGTTTTGACACGTAGGATATAGAAGGGTATAGAAGTTCGCTAGGTGTAGAAATAAGTCCGCGTTAAAAGGATCGTCGGTCTGATTTCCAGAACTTCGACGCTTGATCTTCTTCTCTTCATATGATCAAAAATACTAATTCGAGACAGCGTGCAGATGTATACGTACTGGTATTGACTGCGTCTACAGGCCGGGAATCTTCTGGATCGGTCGTATTGAACCGAGATATCAGTTGCGCATCAATAACTGATATTGCATTCTGTTGGCTCGTCGCGGTCTGCTCATGCAGTTGCGGCATCGGTGCGCCAAGTTTGGCCCAAGTTTGCTGGGAGCGCCGATGAACTGGCATTAATCGTCTGACATTTATCAAACCGCGACGAAGCCGACGACAGACATCGCGAGTGCCAAGGGTGCTGAATTACAACGTTCACGTGTCTACTTTGTCTTCATTTTTCTCTGAAATATCTCTTTCTCTTTTTCTCACTTTCCCTCAAACTAACTGAGGCGATCGGACCTCATCGTTATTAGGTATCGACTTCGCAATCCCGTTACTTGCCTTTTGGGCTCAACTTCAAGCTTCGAACCTTTGCTCGCGTCCTTAAGAAAACCATGAATCGCAACGGAGGCTGTGCGCGGCGCACGCTCGTGTCCTCTCGGGCGATCAGTACGCATGGTCGTTGGTCGGGTAGACACGAGAACTCACGACGAAGACGACGACGACGACGACGACGACGACGACGACGACGACGACGACGACGACGACGACGACGACGGCGACGAGAACGGGCGTCGTTCGATGTCGTGTTCACCGGCACGAGCATCCCGCTCGCTCGATTTGTCATCATCCCTCCTCTGTCCTCCTTCTCCGCTATGGCAGCCCTCACCCGTGGCAAGCCACCCCCTTTTTTTCGCAGCGTGTTAACCCTCTCTCATCCTCGAACGCGACGACGAGCGGTCTGCCTTATCCGCAGAGGGGGGAGAAGAGTGGAAAACCGGGGAGACGCGGGGAAGGTCGCGGAGAACACGCGGGAATGGGATGAGGTGCACCTCGTTGCCCAGCATGATTACGCAACAGCCATTGATCTTCTCAGCCTGATAGTTGAAACCTCGTGCTGTCTCGCGGTGAGGTTATGTTCGGGGAGATCGTTGAGCGATTTTAAACGCGTTAGTTTTCACGCTCGAGCACATAGCGGTGGTATGAGAAAATAATCAAGGAGGAATTTTCGGCTGGAGATGCACAGAATGTGTAGGCATGCTGCATTTGACTCGTTTTTTATTTAATTGAATTTGCGTCTGAGTAAATGGCAACATCTTGTCGTATTGTTATTATTTTATAACCATATCGAAACTATTGTCTGATTCTCTTTCGTTTATTTTTGTGCGTAGATTTACAAGAAGCTCATCGCGAGCGGTATTTCCAGGCGTAGCAAGATGACTTTGGGTTTAATCTTAACGTTTTCGTTTAAAGAAATAGCATGTTATTACACATGCTACTGTATGCATAAGCCACTCCGCGTAACCATTTCTTCAGACAGATAGTTAAATCATGTACATCATCGTATATTTTATTATGTGTAAATTTTTTACAAGAGGTAAGCCAGAGGGAAATGAAGAAGAGACCTAAAGCTCAAAAGAAACTTGAAGGAAGATGAAAGGTGGTCGAAAGCAGCAAGTCGAAGAAAGTCGATAACGTGAACCCGGAGAAGCTCAAGTTGAAAAATACGCTGAAACAGAAACGGAAGAAAATCGCGAAGGCAGGCCGCAGAAACGAAAGCTCGCATGTGCTCCTGCGCGGATGAAGGTGCACGCGTGCGAGCGCACGCCACCCCTGCGCGATCAGGACGAACGTGACAGCCACAGTGGTGAATACACGGCGGTGCTGCGTGGCGTGGCGTGGCGTGGCGTGGTCGAGCGTGCGAGATGGTGGTGCAAGCCCTCCCTGTAGGGTGGATAGAGCTTCGCCAGGAACGGTGGGATGGAAAGCAGGCCAGACAAAGACGGAGAGTAGCTTCAGTTCGCGCGACAAGGAACGCCGTAGAGAGGTAGCCGTTCTCCTCTCTGGCGGGTAGAGTGGTGAGAAAGGAAGAGGAGAGAACATCCCCGCGCGCAGGGGGACGCGCGCAGCTTTCTGGCTGCACTCGAGCGAGCGAAGCGTACGACGAGGAAGAAGCACAGCGGAAGCAAGCCGCTTCTGTCTTCGATTCGCGATACTTCTCCATGCGTCGCGCTCCCACCACCACCGTCGACCTCCGCCACCCTCCGGCTCTGAGGAAGAGGAAGAGAGAGAGAGATAAACGGTCGTGTGGAGGAAGAGGCGAGAAGCAGAGAGGGAGCTCGCCACGGTGGAGCCCCTCAGACGAGTTCTCGTCGGCGCAGCGCGAAGGTGGAGCCGAGAACACTCCTTGGCCTCCCGCCCGCTCCTCGTGGCCGGCCGTGGGAACGCGAGGGATACACGCGCGAGCGCTGTGAGGGACGTGGGCGAACGAGTGAACAAGTGAGCGAGCGGACGGACGAACGAACGAACGAGCGAACGAACAAACGAACGAATGAACGAACGAATGAACGAACCAACGAACGAGAGGGTCGAGCCAGCGGATCGGACGGTGCCAGCGCGCAGCACGAGTGTCAGTTTCGCGGAGTAGTGCGTGCGCGAACGTAGTCGCGCTCGGCTCCGCACAGCGACGGAGCAGAGTGAGGTCGCGCGTGAGGTCGGTGCAGTGAGGTGTCCTGGAAAGGCGTTGTCGTGCTCGCGAGGGAGGACGCTCTCCTCTCTCCTGACGATGGCTGACTCAAGGCGGCCTGTTCCCGCGTTCCATTTCACCTGGCGCGCTGGCTGGTCGTCCTCGTTCTCATCCTCGTCCTCGTTCTCGCCCTCATCTTCATCCTCATCTTTGTTCCCATCCCTGTATCCGTCCTCTTTCTCTTCCTCATGGTCCTCTTTCTCTTCCTCGTTGTCGTTGAACGTGAGTGATCGGGAGTGATCAGCGAGATGCGCGAGGACATCATCGTCACCTGATCTCGGAAGTTCTTAGCAGCGTTTCTCACGTTGCGCGTTTCCCTACGTCGGGATTTTCTCAGGGTGGAAGACGCGGCGCGAGGGTAGATAAAGCCAAGACGGAGGGCTTGGAGAAGAATTGGGGAAGAAGAGAAAGAGAGAGAGAGAGAAGAGAGAGACTGAGATAGCGAGGTGGTTTTCGAGAGGAGAGAAAGAGATACAGGGAGAAAGAGAAAGAGAGAGAGAGAGAGAGAGAGAGAGAGAGAGAGAGAGAGAGAGAGAGAGAGAGAGAGAGAG
>NW_022639465.1:1636012-1671435 GCF_010583005.1 Odontomachus brunneus
AGAGAGAGAGAGAGAGAGAGAGAGAGAGAGAGAGAGAGAGAGAGAGAGAGAGAGAGAGAGAGGGCTCACGAAGGATAGAAGGAAACAAGAGAAGGACCGAAGTGCCAGGAAGAGAGGGCAGCGAGAGAGTCAGCGGTAACAGCAGCACCAGCAGCCATTTTGGTCGTGCGTTCTGCGCTGCCGCCGCGCTAACTACTGATCACAAGTGATCATTGGTGATCCCGGTGCACTGTGATTCGGTGTTGGATACTGATATCGTGGTGGTGTGCACAGTGGTGTCGGTGGTGCGGCAGTCCGAGGAGAGCGATCCGTGAGGAGGAGAGGATCGCTGCGCGGGGATGAGAAGCGGCGACTGATCCGGAGCAACGTGCGTGTGAGAGAAGGAAACGAGAGATAGTGCGAGAGCGAGAACAAAGGGTGGGCAAGGGCGGCGAGGGTGGCGGAGAGGGACCATCGAAGGGTGCGTGTTGTGCGGGGGTGCACCGCTCTCCGGTGGCATGGGGCTCGGGAGGGGGACTCGCCCCCTCTCGTAACCGCCGCGAAGCGCCAAGATTTCCCGCATCGAGTTCATCGAGAAATGGGGGCTGACCCCTGTCCTCAAACCGAGGCAGGACCTACGCCCCCACCGGAATGGTGCGGAGGAACACGGCGACACGAGGTAGGCCGAGCCGAACGGCCGCATTCAGTAGCGAAAGTCGACATAGGGTTAAAATGTCATAGAAGCGTTGAAGATGATAGACGACAGGTCATTTGAATGTGCATAGCGATAGTGATAGAGATGGACATACATCCGTAACGCGACATCGCGTGCGTGCGCGCGCAATCCATGATTCGCGGGATCCTTACAGGTCGCGAATTACATAACGGGGCTTATTTAGTTTGATCGGATTTACCAGATACTTGGATCACGACCCGAGGAACCTCAAGAAGAAGAGATCCCTCCGGTCTTGAGAGAATCGCCGCGATTCAGTGTGGTAAAGAACTGTAAGGTTAAATTGTGTTGCGACTGTTGAGTCGATAGACGGCAGGTCGTTCGACTGTGTTGCAATAAAAATAGCGGTAGACGAACGCGTTGCCTTCTCCCTCATCACTGCTGGTAACGATGATTGAATGTATAGCGTGTAGATTTTTGGCAATCTTTCGGTCTACATAATTCTTGGACGTTTGGATTTACTGCCAGACTTAGATATGTGCGTTTGGAGCGATTCGGATACACCTGAACGTCCCTTGAATAACGTTTGAATTCGCGGATGCATAGATTCGAGAGAATTTCAAGATCTTTGAACTTTGAGGTCCTCCAGTCTTAGTGTTGTGCCTGTTCCTTCATCGTTGATTTGCATGCGAACTAGAGGGTGGGTCTGCGAGATATAGCGCGTTCACAACAAGGCTGTTGGAATCTCACGGCATGCTTGATTCACTGCAACTCTTCGCTAGCTCTTTGCTTCCGTGTAAGCTCCAGCTTCTTTCGAGCCTCCGATGTCTTCAATACGATGGAGCGTCGTTTACATGTTTCCCTCGCTCGGGAGTGCCCACTCCCGCATTTCCCAGTCTATTACGCGTAATTATCAGCGATTTATAATTAAAGTGTTACGTGTTACCGTTATTATCGCTCGAGCCGGCGCTTTGAAAATTGTAAAAACGAGGTTACTGTGCGCCAGCGTTGACGTTAGAAGCGTGCTTACCGCGAGAAGGTCAATCCAATCAATCAAATCTAATGAAACGATCTATCTAATTGAGGAAACTTTAGACACTATTTTCCGATGCGCCAAAGGTTAGCCCTAATTTCGATACGGGCGACATGGATTTTGCAACTGATGCATATCTACTTTAAGACTTCGTCATCGTCGGGAGACCCTAAGCGCGTCGTTATCGTGAATTTTAGAACTTTGGATTCAGACTCGAAGTTCTCGCCCTCTGAAATTCAAAGCATCCGGAGAGCTCGCGACCTCGATAGCTCAAATATGTCGGTATTGTCTGAAACACGAGGCTGCCATTAAGTAACTCGGAGGTTTCTTAATTATAGACAGAGATAGACGCATCGTGTATGTAGCTTTTGCGAATTTCGATGGAGCAAGGCTGCAATATCACCTTTCTGATCGCTTCGCTCCATCTGTCGCAACAGTATCTCACATAACACAAAAATAATATATCATTGGGAACAAATTTTGTTGGATTTATTAAATATCTGGTGAAGTATGAACGAACTAGAATTCCATTTAAAGTTACTAGAATTCTGTTCAAATTCTGTTAAGATTCTAGTTGAACCAGAACTTGTAACTGTTCAAGTTGAAGTGTTCACAGTTGCAAGTTCTGCCTCATTGTTCAAGTTGAGAAGCGTTCCTAGTTGCAATTTCTGGTTAATCAGAAATCTTGTTTGGCTTTAATCTTGTTAACTTGAAAAAAATGGTAATTTTCAACCGGAATTCTGATTCGTTTATATTTCACTGCACATTTAATCCAACCAGATTTCTTTCCCGTGCAATATCAAAGTTAAAAAGCTTTTAATTATGTTGCTAAAGATGGTCATGGCGATGTTATCATGACCTTAAAGAGAAACTTATATATATACTTTTCGAGACATTTAATAAATTTTAAATCTAAACATTAATACAAGATTTTCTTGGTTAATTTAAAATTGTCTTGCGATTAAATTAATGTCATTTCAATATCTATCAAAATATAACTACCTTATCGTTTTGAGCTAATGTTTTAGCAACATTAAGGTGCTATTCTCCGCGATGGAGAAAATTGATGCAACATTGTATTCCGAAGTGTGTGCGTGTATATACAAATATTTAATTTATCGAGATATTACAACAATATTTTAGTGATAATAACATTGACTTTATTGCTATGTGGATATCATTGTCGTTATTATTATTATTTACGTTACCACGGACGTTGAGCTCTCATGTGGCAGTAACGCCAGAAGCGCGTGATATCTTACTTCTTTCAGCTTGCTCTGCTTACGGTAAATCGGTGTCTGAGAAAGAATAAAACCATTCATGGGCTAAACAGATCGTTTTGGTTTTACTGCGATCGTGCGTTTAAGGGCCGGCCATCGAGACCACTAGCGGGGCGTAAATTTAAACTGGAGGCCCCCGTCGCGTTTAACTCGCTTTCTGCTAGTGGCGGGACTCTAAAACGCATTTTACGATTTCATGCACTTGTGATTCGCGAAGAAACTACGCGCTCGAGAGATGAGAGAGGAAGAGAGAGAGAGAGAAAGAGAGAGAGGGGAAGAGGGAAAGAGAGAGAAAAACAGAGAAAGAGAGCCACATTTTCCTTGATGGTCGTTGCGTTTATTCCTGCTTACGGTTCGCGGCGCGATTCGCGCGATCGTCCCACGTCACATGGCTCGTTTATTCGTGGTGTTTTTCCTCGGACAAAAGCCGGAGGAGAGACGATCGAATGATCAACGAGCCGATCTAATAATAAGCTCAACGGTCACATGTTCGCGGATCGTGACAATCGCTACTGTATGTAAGTGCGCGTACTTTTTTCCTTCTTTCCTCTCTCCATGCATGCTTTAATCCGCGAACGATTGTTATTACTTTGAATTTAAGTGCCAATTGCACAGGATATCTAGATTGTTCGTCGCTCTTTTGATACGAGGAAGACAGCAAAGTGTTTATATCTCTTTTTAAAAAATAATAGTAAAATTCACAACAATTTGTTCCGGATAGTAACGCGGACTAGAGACTTCCCCACTTCTAGCAGAAGAAAAAAAAGAAAAAAAAACAAATGCGGAGGGGTATCGAGAGAGCGTAGAGGCACGTGTCTCTTAATCATAGTACACATGGTCGAGTAATTACGTTAATAGACGCAGCGTGGTTAAATATCGAGGCGCTAAACTCGTCGCTAAAAATATATCCCCATTCCTGACCTGCGACTATCTTTAGGACAAGAGGAAAGCATTCCCCTTCTGCCGAGCATTTCTGCGGAATGTTCAGCTGCGATTCCTTGCACGCTCCGTCGTCGTCGCGATTATTACGAGTCCTTGCGAGTCCTTGCGTTATTGTGGGCACGTTACGCCTAGGGGACAGATTCATCCTCTCGTGTGACTATCACGAGAGATCGAGTTTATTACGACGTCGACGCGGTGGACAAGTCTGAAGCACGCTCGGAAGAATTTCTCAGACTTTGATATTCGCGAGACGAAGAAAACACGGATTGAACGGACTCGGTAGATTCCGGAGAAGATCCGAGCGAATTTTTAGGTATGTAGAAACGATGTTTTTCCCGTCGAGTGGCCGTGTCGGCGGAACACTTTGGGACCCGTACGATCAATAGTCAAGTCCTCGGCCATCCGCGAATCTAGTTGCTTTCGCGAATCGTCATGTGCGAGGTGTTTCTCGTCCGACTTGTTCATCGCGCCGACCACTCTCGACGTGCATATTTAGGCTCGTGCCTGCGCACGCAAGGAATATGTATGATTTGTGTGGGCGTTCGGCGTCACGTGCGTGCATACGCGAGGGCGTTCGCACTCTTGCACTCTGCGTCGCGACGACACCCAATGACGAATGTCTCGTGTTCTTCTTCGAGGTGTCGAGTATTGAAGATCTTAACCTTCCATCAGGCGCGGCTCTTTGAACAAAGATAGAAATCTGATCAAACATTTTAATGATTAAAAGGGAAATATAATATTTTGAAGAAACATACACACACACACACACACACATGTATTGTTCTTATATTAGCCTTCACAGTTTTAGGTAGTTATTTTAAACAGGAAGATTTTAAATAGGAAAGACATGGCGCGTATCACTCCCACGAGTCTTTCTGTAAGACTTGAAAGGGTTTCACCATTCCTAATCCGAAAATATTTGAAAAAATTTCAAAAAATTTGAAGTGTAAAAAACGACTAAAACAATCTTATTTATTTTTCTTCTTTTTAAATTTAATGTTGAAATATACTTTTGCCATAAGAAAATTTAAAAAAAGTTTCTTTTCTTAAAAAACCTTCGACGGAGAATCGGGATGGGGTAGACAATTTTTTTTATTTTAGATACTCAATATAAGGTGGATAAGTACTATCTGTTTTTACCAATTTCAAATCAGTACGGATAAGATTCTCATGGAAGAAATTCTCATCAACATATACGTTTACGCGACAGAATCTTTTTTATGAAAGCATTTTGTTCAATAATTCGACATCTTCGAGCACTTCAATTATTACGGAAGATACTCGTTGTTAATACTGTAGTAGTTTTGGACGTAATCGTTAAATCGGACATGGCTAAATAGTTTTTGAAGTTACACATTTCTTCGTCGACCTTCTTTCTCTTTTTCTCTCTCTTTTTTCCTGTTATTTGTATATTTTATTTATTTGTTATGTCTATAACATTTTGTATTCATATTAAGGTTATTTTACAACATTAGTGATAAGTCAATCGCAAGCAGACGTAACACATGCGACCAGTCAGAAGCATCAGTGGTATCATGAACGCTTATGATTGGATGTCGTGATAAGCGTTGCGTTTACTTGCGATCGACTAATGTAGAACTATCTTTAGGAACTAATGTAGAACTATCTTTATATATCCTTTTAGGACAAAGCTAATAGCATATCGTAAAGACATGACGATCGGATCTCGAAGAGAAGTTGAGGTCTTCGTATTGGTAGAAAAAAGCGAGTATTGGTATCCAGTTACAATTTGTTAGAAAAAAGTTGCTTAAGGGGATGCCAAAGTGGGTGACAAACTCCAAAAATGTCGCAGAGACGATTGTCAAAATGTTGTGTTAGATAAGCACTAACGAAATTATGCTAGCCTTTTTGTATTTCTTGTATATATAGATCTTATATAAATGTGTACTACTTTGTTTCGCCATATTTAGCGGGAAACCTAACCATGTATATAGCAATCCTTTTGTAAAGAATTTTGAAATCCACTTTTTTGTAGTTTTAAACTTCTACGTACAGTTGTAAAAATACAGCAATGCTCTTCGAAAATTTTCTGAGCAGAACAAACACGTGTTTGTGGAATATACAAGTTGCAGAACTTTTTTATCAGGCAAATAGTTATACTACTGATATCTCGAGAATTAATTTTTAAAATTTGCATAATTTTCGCCACATATTATACAATGCTCCAATTAATTTTTACACTTACTTCCATTGTGCAAAAGTATTTGTAATTTTGTAATCAACATATGACAGAAATTTTGCAGAAATTATTAGTATTTTGTAAAGCTCTTGTAAAGATTTTCGGTAAAGCTTTCAAGTATGGCGCATCCCTTTAATTGCTGTTGAATTCTGGTAAATTCCACTTGATATTGATAAATTTATTAACATGGAGGATACACATAATAAACTGTTCTTTTTAAGATATTATAATTTTCTAATATCCCCATAAAAAAATATACAGCATTTTTAATCTGTACGTATAGAATTATGTAAACGATGTTGCATTCCAGCAAGCGGGTGTTACTCGTCGCCATTGATATTTGCTCCTCTTGCACGTCTTCGTTTTACGTAACTTCATAAAGATCGTTGAAAACCGCCGCATCGCTCCGCAGTGGCCTCTCTATTATTCGCTGAAGCACTCGATGCAGCGAAAAAATGTAGACGACGCATTAAGGAGCGGAAAGTAGCACGACAAGGTGGCCCGGGCTTCTTGAGGAAGCTCTGAATTAATGACGGAGTCAGGGCCGTGACTACAAACCAGCATCCAGATCCAACACACCCCCGACTGCATCCTTTTTTGTTTCACTGATACATCTTTCTTTACTTTGAAAGAAAAAAATGAAGTATAATAAGTTTCAATGGAGTTGTAGTTCTTTTTGAGCTTTTCATCCTTCGGGCCTTGCGGTGAACGCGAGTTGGTCTTTCTCTAGTTATTTCTTAGAAACTTTTTTCAAGTGTGTGTAACTATATTCTAAGTAACAATTTTATAAATAAAAATAATATCTACTTTTTTTCCGGGACTTTATTTATACGAAGTCGAATAAACCTTTACTCGAAGGATTTCGTATCTCGACAAGATGAAAAATTATGTTAGAGGGGAAGAGATTGTTTCCTCGAATCCGAGGTGGTTACATAAGGGTGACGTTGGAACTTGGAATCGGAGTTCTCTTCTAAGGATTCGGGAGTATACAAGTCTCTCTCCCTTGAGGACTCGTGCGCAGTCGGTTCTTCATTTTCCTTGCCGTCGATCTCGTCTCTTAATATGGGTCAGCCTGATTATGCCGAGACACGAATGGTGGCGTAAAAATAGGAAGAGCGATGCTTCACGTGGGCGAAGTGTCGTAGATAAGGGGAGTGAGGGACCCGAGAGTTCAGTAAATATTTAGGGCTCCCGAATTCGCTACTTTTTGGTACTATAATGCTCGAGAGTAATGTAGTTGCATTTGGATTAAATGATCCCGTCATATTTTGAGAAGCGGATTTTCGCGAATAATATTTTAAGCGAATTATTTTGCCCATTTGGAAATTTAATAAGTCATACGATTAAAAAGTCTCTTTTTTTAAATAAACCTTTGTACAACTCAATACAGAACGTAACATTTAATTATAATTGCAATACGAACGCTTAACTCAAGACGGATTTGGAATTTTCTCCATTAATGTTACCGAGAAATGTGGATATCGGTGAAAACTTCCAACACAAAATTATCGATATTATAATGTTAATGTTTCATCACGTTTTTTTAAAGCCGTGTTCGAGTACGGTCTGCTGAATAAAGTTGCACTTTTCCTCGATGAATTTTATAACATATCCTGTGTCCAATAAAATATGTTTTTTAATCATTCTCAGGAGATACATTTTCCTATTGGATACGGAATACGTTGCAAAATTCATCGAGGGAAAATTTTTAATTGTACGGTAAAAACGACAAAACTTTGTTGAATTTGTGTTGAAATCGATCGATAGAAATTTTCAATTATACGAATAATAATTTTTTAATTAATTTTTGTTAAATTTTTAATATATGCTTTAATTCAACAGATTGTTGTTGTGTCATTTGGACTATTTGCAGTGAATTTATAAAGAAATCCACCGTTTCTATAAGTGGCAAAATAACATTTGCATGCAAATGTATTCTTAGTGACATTCTTAGTGACATATTTTTAGTAACATATTTTATATGTAAAGTGTACAAGATAAGTTGCGTTATTAGGTTACATATTTGTCTATGTTGGAACTTTTAAGGGGATGCCATACTGGAAAACTTTTCCGATAAAATACTGACTTTTTTCTGTAAAGTTTATATCATATTGTTTGCAGAAACAGACTGTGCTCTTTCACAATAAAAGTATATGCAAACATTTATTAATGCATTATACAATATGTAATGAAAACGACAAAAAATCTCAAAATTGATATCTCGAATTGTTAGCGTAAATATTTGCTTGATACAAAAATTCTACAGTATGTATCGAACGTGTATTTTCCTCACTTGAAAAAAATATTGCTATCTTATATTTAAAAGAAATATAAGAAAAGTTTGCAGGAAGATTTCTTTATATGTGTTTAGATTTTGCGTTAAATACAAAGCAAAACAAAATGGTATATATTTAAATAAGATCTATACATGCACTGAGTTTCAAAGCAATTTAAACATGACTTTTTTATCCTTTTTGGAGTACAGTCAATGATCCAATGAGAGAACTTGACTTCTGGGAACTGATAAGAGTACTTGTATTGAAATTGCATTTTAAAATGCATCGAGAAAATAAATGTTCAAACGGTTTTGAAATCCAGGGTGAAAGAAATGTAAAAAAGATAGCATTTTCGTGTTAGTTCTTACCTGATGTGACGTTTTAACTATTGTCTCTACGCTTCAGCAGTATGTTATTCACTTTGGCATCCACTTCATCAGCCAACTCTATGCACGATCAGCAGCGCAGTAGAGAAATCGACTCTCGCGCTTTTCCTCCTTTTCCTTATGATAAATTCGTCTTTTGTTTCTTGTCGTTTCTGAGCTCTCTATGTCTCTCGCTCGGGAGCGCTGGAACAGCGGCGGTATATAAACTGAATTGCTTCTCAGTCGAAGGTAATCACTAAACCAGATTCACGTTACCAATTAGAGAGACCGACACCTTTCGCGTTTCTCCCCTGACGGGAAGCAACCGCCCTGAATAGGTATCAGGCTTTACATCACTCGACATTAATAGGTATCGGTGATTTAAACTTGTTACTCACTCTTCAGGCAAATTCGTCTGAAAAAGGATGAGAATTCTAAAATTGCGCGAAGGGTGGCGGAACGACGAGGCTGCAGGGAGAAGAAACTTCGGTAATATTAATAAATTCAACGTAAGGACGGTCACGTTGAAAAAGTGAAACGCGGCGGGGATGAATGAATCCAAGAATACCGCCGGATGTCGATAATTTAAATTCGCCGACTGGAATCCCTTCGCGAGCGAAGGAGGACGTTGAAGTTCGCGGAAAGAAATTCCCTCGCTCTCCGTCTTTCGCGCACGCAGCCGCTGACTCAACGGCGACTCGATATTTATCACAATTATTGTGGCTGGAATAATTTATGCGCGCAGTAGCCTACGCGTTATGCACGCTTGTCAAAATGTCAAAATGATGTAGCGCCCCCGTCGCGTATCCTACATCAATCGAGACCTATCGGAGGATTAATTTCCTCGAGTCATAATCTGGCTCCCGTTTCAATTTCTCGGGATTGCGAACTATTGCACGCAATGTACGTCACGCGCTTAAAGCGATGTGCAACGACGCGCCATCATTAATAATCGTCATATCTGGCCGTTGTAACAATCATTGCGTTTTGTATGGGAACATAATTATTATCGTCTCTCCTTCTCGCTTTCTTCGCACAATAGACTGTATCATAAATCATTGTAATGCGCAATCTAATGAATATTTGACGCGCGCTCACCGAAAGCAACGTAATAATTATCAAAAAACAACTACTTTCTCTCTCTCTCTTTTCTGTCTATTCACGATTTCTCTGGCAAGTTCGCGTTTCGCGTGGCGCGACAGTTATCCCACTTACATTTTATTCCGATGTACAAGAGATACTGTTGAGACAACACGAGCCTATTCGTCGCACGTGAAATTCTTCTCTAGGGCAGCACGTGTCGGCATGTGCCGGCACCAGCAGTCATCATGTCGGACCGCGTTAGTCGCTATTTCCGCAAGACGTCGCGCTATTTCCATCGCCGCGGTCCGGAGGTGCACGGTCTTCGAAATTGATGTTTGTCCTCGCCGCATCGGCTTCCCATTGACGTCCCAAAATAAATCGTCGAACGACGTAACTCCCGCCGGATATATCGACTGGATGCATCCCCGCTTCTAAATCGGGCGACTCGTGAAGTCTCTCGCCGGCACTGTAGGCGACCTTTGCCGCTCTCACCTTACTGTACCGGGCTGTTCGTCTGGAATTGATCCTGGGAACGTCTGGGGTACGCCGAGAGCGCCGAGAAGAAACAATTATCCCGATTGCCTCGGTAGAAGGCCGCAGTCTCTCGGAGTCTCTGTTGTTCCGAACTCGTTACGTCGCCGATCTTGTGGGTTTTACGAAAACAGACGGATGAGCGAAACCGCACCCGCACGATCCTGCGACAAGAACCGCCCCACCCGACGCCGCGGGTCGATTCTCGGCTTCCTCGGACTTTTCGGCCACATCCTTCGCACAATGATACTCAAGTTCGACGGGGCATCGGCATTTTTCCTTCGTCCGACGCCGCGTCTCTTCTTGTCTCTCTCGAGAGGGAAAATGTACCCTCTGTGCCTGGTAAATCGGGTCTTCGATATTATTGCGCGTGCCTCTTACATCGACTCTTCAGGGTGGCCTTTGGCGAAATGAGCATTAGCGTATTAACAACAATTCACCACCGCGGAGAGGTGTTCCGGCCGGGTGAATTTTTACGAGATGAAAGCTGCTCCTGGCGAGCATTCGGGCGAGGTGACCTTCGAGGCCGCGTAGACCCCTTGTAGGGGATCCGGCGTAGGGGTGGCCACGTTCTGACTCTCACCCCCGAAATATGCCGTCAAAGTATCTCTACGTGCGGTCGACTCGCGCTGATTACACGCGATTACGCGACACTGCTCTGATTATTCGCCGTTTTATCAAGATAGAGGCAGCAAGAGTGACTCTTATTTGTACATGGAGGAAATTTTATAATAAAAATTACCATAGAGTGCTGTAATTGAGGAGTGGATCGACATTTTGCAATAATCCTTTTATTGCATGTGTATACTATCTATATCTTAGGAATTGAAACGTGCTATTAAAAATTCTGCTGTGTTCTGCAGTGAAGTTTACTACACGGAAAAAAAGGTTTGGTTGAATTAACCAAATATCTGGTCGAATATGAACGATCCAGAAATTCCGATTGAAGTAACCCGAATTCTGTTTAAGTTAACAAGATGTTTGATTGACTTAAACAGAATTCGGGTTACTTCAATCGGAATTTCTGGATCGTTCATATTTGACTAGATATTTGGTTAATTCAACCAAACCTTTTTTTCCATGTATATTTCTTAAATCTTACAGACAACCTACACTACTAGAAATATAGTAAAGTGGGAAAGAATTTATATGATATGTAGGAACCATTCTTTCCGTCTAATTATCTGCATAGAGGATTTTTGACTGCAAATACGATATCTCTGTTGTGTGCTTGTAGATTAGATTAAACTGAGAAAAAAGTTCATTTTGCAAACAACCACGTGAACTTTTGAGTTATTAATTAAAGAAAATTGGTGAATGATCGCGCCTCAAACCTCTACTTACCGCTCGCCAATTGATGATTGCGAATAAAAGCGATAGGTTACGTTCTTCTTTGTTTAGTTTTTGGTTTAATTTATGTTCACATGATAGCAAACGTCACCATTACAGTGTTCGTCTACCGCATCGATTATTCGCCAATATCATCTTTAATTAATAACTCAAAACTTGGTTTTTGCAAAATGGTAGAGAACTTTCTTGCTCAGTTTGACCTAATCTACGAGCACACGACGGCTGTCTTATGTACCGTCAAACATCTTGTATAAATGTATCGGGAGGGAGGGCAACTTAATTTATTCCTTATATATCTCGCTTCCGAGGCATAGCATTATTTCCAAGGGCATTCAGAGACGCTGAAAATTCTCAATCTTGCTGTTTCGATCGCTCACTTGCTCGCTCGTTCGAGAGAGTTAATTAACGTGCCTGGCAGCCTGCCGACGTAATTCCCGATTGTCGCTCCGGCGTTTGGTCGAATCGCATATTTCCGATCCGTTATTATCATCGAGAGCGAGGCGCGCGTGCTCGATTGCTCGACACACCATCGACACACCGTGGTACACACACTAGTCTCCACAGTAGAGGAGAACGCTAAATAACGAGTAGGCATTAACACGTAGAGACTATCGTAGTATAGACTGCATATGCATCGTGTGTTTCTATTTTGATTTAGTCAGTAGAACGTCGAGTGTCTGAGTAGTTCGGTAGACGCGTATGCCATGCGCGCGTCTGTCTGATAGTCTATTAATAAGACAGCCTCCGCGGACCACTTTCTGGTAAACTGAAAGCCTACTTACCTAATGTAGCGCAGAAGAAACTGCTATCGCAAGTGTCTCAGTGTGTTGTGAGGTAGAACAAAAATTCGCAAGCTACAGAGAGTTACAATAAGTGAAATCCTACTGTGAAGATGTATTTTGGTAAAAATTACGGCTTTATTTATTATTATTTATTTACTTACTTAACATCCTTCTTTACGATAAAGAAAAAAAGGAAATTGTATAAATTGCACGGAAGGAAATAAGTTAGTGCATAACATAAATGAGAACGTGGATATATAAGATAGGCAAAATATTAACAAAGTTAATAAAATTATCTCCAAGGAAACGTTTGAATTTTTTTATGCATATTGTAACTTTTATGTCAATGTTTTACATCTAATGTAATCAATTTTAACAACGGTGTTTGGATCTTATTTACTTTTTACTATTTATATTGGATTGTACATCTTGAGAGAGTGGCTCTTATTATACTTATAATTTTGTAACAAAATATTTGTAATCTTGAGCCATACATTAATTATGACTGAAATTACTATATGTTCGTTCGAAAGTGTTATGCATGTTGTACCACATAAAAATTATTGTGATTACTTAAATGTTTTTTATATGTTATATTTGGTAGATTTTCAGATTAAATATTTCTGTGATAATTTATACTACAATTTTAGTATAGTCCAGCTTTACGAAAAACGGGAATATATTTTTAACGTCACTTTCACTATGATATTTTCTTCGCGTAACGCAGAAGAACGCAGCGAAAAAAAACTGCTATCCGCTATATCAATGTGTTGTAAAACGTAAAAGAAATTCACACTATTAGCAAGCTACGGAGAGTTTCGATAGGTGAGATTCTACTTTGAGCAAACTCGTTGTTTTACTTAGATCAACGCGCGCGAATTTCTTCTTCTTTCTTCTTCTTAATTTAGCGCGTAATCTACATGTCTCCCTCTGATCTTCGCGATGCTGCATCCTATACGTGACGCGCGAAATCCTACTGGGATAACGGTGTGCGTGTTGAAAACTCCTGCAACACACAGCCAGGGAGCTATTAACGACGTGGTAACTTTGATTATTCCAGATCGCTGCCGAAACTCAGCAGCCAGGACGAGGATGGAACGAACCCCCACACCCAATACACAGGAGTCACGCACTTCGAGCCCATACCGCACGATCATGACTTTTGCGAGAGGGTCGTCATCAACGTGAGTGTAAATTTTAACGTTATACTCGAGTAATCCCGTGAATCCCGAGAGAATCCTTGCGTATCTCTCGGCACTCCTCGGTCCATCCCGGTCGGAGAAAACGATCTTGAGCGCGACCTTTCATCGTGACGCGCGATATCGCGTCTCGTCATTTCGAGAACGATATCCCTTCTGTCGTTTTGTATTATTTAGATTAAAAAATTCCCGGGAGAGAAGCGTGCGCTCTGCGAAGAATCTTGGCTCCTCGCGATCCCTGGCGTCGCGAAGATTCTTGGAACGTGGGATCCCCGATCTTCAAAAAGTTTCGTCTTCACGGAACCTTGGCGCCACGAATCCTTAATCCCGCGAATCCTCTCGCCGCCGTAAATTCTCGTTCCAAGGAGGATGAGAAAGTGAAATATATTATTATTTCGAAACATAATTCTCCGTTTAAATATCGCTTTTCGATCTCCACTCACTTGACCGCTCCTCCGCTGCCGTCATGACGGGATTCTTTCGTCAAGCGCGTTTACAATTACGCGTTTACTCCCTCCGTGCTTAAGCAAACTCCAGTCCGCTTCGGTAGTCGCGCGCGCGCTCTCTTCTTTTTGACGAGGCGAGATTATCTCAAGACACGAGAAGTGACCTACAGGCCGTGTTTTGGCGGCCATCCAAGTTCGTCTTGGAATCGAGGGCGATATAGCGCCAAGGTCGTATTGTGTGAACGGAATTATCTGTCCTCGCGGATGACACGACTGCATTGCGCCAATTACAGCAATCGGTTCGATCGATGCGTTTAACCCCCTTTTTTCGCTCTTCCCACCTGGCCTTCGTCGGTAGGCTCGAAAACTTGCGAGGGGTCAAAGCACGCCGTTCGACGCGTGGGCGGGGTGTGTGGGTGTGTGGAATCGACGTGCGACGCGCACACAATCGGAGATTTAATGTGTGTGCTGCTCGGTTAAAGGCGAAACGTTAAGAGCGCCGAGGCGCCATTGAAGATTGAGCGTGTTCTCTTCAAACTCCCTTTGAGTCTTGGATCAGCAGTTAGTTTGTTATTGCCAACGTAGAGTCATTTTCAATCGCTTTCAATTATTTTTGTAACCTGCCTTAACGTTTTTAATAATTTGTTTTTCATAAAAGGAAAAATAAAGTAATACCAATTGTAAATATTTTTGTTAAATTGTTATTCAAAGTGTAGATCAAAGTGACTAATATTGATAATCTAAATTTAAGGGATTTAGAATGCTACACAAGAACAGTTAAGAAGAAGGTAGAACGTAACAGGGAACGTTGATTTTCGGTAGCGTGTCGTTCCTTCACGACGGATGAATTGCGTGAATATGCTTCCTCTACTCGTTGACTCTCAAGCGCAATTTCAGATACGATCTCGGAGCGAGGGGGATAGAGCGGAAATATTCCGTCCCCGGGATTATGCTTCCCGCTTTTATTTTTGTCTCGCATTTTCTCACTCCCTCCATGCCTCTTTATCGTCTCGGCTGGAATGAAAACTTGAGTGTTTTGCTCCTACGATTATCGTTAGTCGAGTCGTTATTATCGAGATAAATAGGCGATGCGATTCTCTCGTGAAGAAATGTAAAATAGCGACGATGTGATTGCCGCGAAGAGAAAATTAGTTCCGTCGTTTGCTTTGACACTAGAAAGGCCGCGCGGCATCGCCCGAATGCGATGCAGGGCTTCCGTGAGTTCCGGCTTCCGAGTTCGTTAGTTAATTCCTATCTTCGTTTCCGCGAATTTCGGATTGTGCAGTTCCTCGGCACAGTGGGATTCTCGGGGCTCAACACATCCTGCCAATTACACATTCTAGGATATCTAGTTTCGTGAATTCTCGCTATATCACGAGTGGTATCATCGTTCCACGAATCGCCTCGCCGACTCGTCGATACAATTAATCTCCGACTCAGGTCGGAGGACGGGGAAAGGGTCGCGAATTTTTTGTCCGAAATGCCAAAAGTCTAAAATTGTCGCGCCGCTCAGCATAAGTTAATAACGTTAGATGAGTGCGTGGTCCACTCGATCGACGCGATAATCCCCGATAATACGTTAGTCCCTTTGTGACGAGAACCTCCACGACCACCCCCCATCCCAATTAGCCGCTTGAGCAGCGCGCCCCGCCCAGCAGAGCGCGGCGCCACCGTGCCAATAATCGATTACTATGATCGACAGGTGAGCGGGCTACGGTTTGAGACACAGCTGCGTACGTTAAACCAGTTTCCGGACACGCTGCTCGGCGATCCGACACGGCGGCTGCGATACTTCGATCCGTTACGCAACGAATATTTCTTCGATCGGAATCGACCCTCCTTCGATGCCATACTCTACTATTATCAGAGCGGCGGCCGCCTACGCCGCCCGGTCAACGTCCCGCTCGATGTCTTCTCCGAGGAGATCAAGTTCTACGAGTTGGGCGAGATGGCTACCAACAAGTTCAGGTATGAACGTGTTCGGTTCTCAGCGGACACTTGAAGTAGCGTATTGTTCGCCCCGGTATCATGACATTCAGTGTAAACGCGTTGAGTCGACTCTATGAACTTATCGATCATACAGTTTCGCTGTTATCATGTATGGATTCTTTGATTAATTTAGAGCGATTTCGTCCTCAAACGTTCCTCAGATCCCAGTTGCAACACCCGACAATGTTCCCATCTCTCTCGCTCTCGTAGAAGCACATCTCAAATAGAGAAACTTTCGACCCCAGTACAAAGACGTCCCCAGTGTTTGTACTGGGAACCGCAAATGCGAGAGACAAACGCGCGCGTGTAGAAGACTTAAGAGAATGTTGCCGGATTAACGAAGCAGCGACCGACCACCCAAACAGGGAGGACGAGGGCTTCATCAAGGAGGAGGAGAAGCCGCTGCCGGCGCACGAGTTCCAGAGGAAGGTCTGGCTGTTGTTCGAGTACCCGGAGAGCTCGCAGGGTGCCCGGGTGGTCGCCATAATCTCCGTGTTCGTGATCCTCCTGTCGATCGTGATCTTCTGCCTGGAGACGCTGCCCGAGTTCAAGCACTACAAGGTCTTCAACACGACGACGAACGGCACGAAGATCGAGGAGGACGAAGTGCCGGACATCACGGACCCGTTCTTCCTAATAGAGACTATTTGTATCATCTGGTTCACGTTCGAGTTATCGGTGCGCTTCCTCGCCTGCCCAAACAAATTCAACTTCTTCCGTGACGTAATGAACATCATTGACATCATCGCGATCATTCCGTACTTCATCACCCTCGCCACGGTGGTGGCCGAGGAGGAGGACACGTTGAACCTACCCAAGGCGCCGGTAAGCCCGCAGGACAAGAGCACGAACCAGGCGATGTCCCTGGCGATACTCAGGGTGATCAGGCTGGTCAGAGTGTTCCGGATATTCAAGCTGTCCAGGCACAGTAAAGGCCTCCAGATCCTTGGGCGGACCCTCAAGGCCTCCATGAGGGAACTCGGCCTGCTCATCTTTTTCCTCTTCATCGGTGAGTTCGATGGTGCCTTTCATCGAAGGGTTAGGAATAGTAATAAGAATTTGTCGTTTACTCTTATAATGTATGTAGATGTATGTTTACGACACTTGTGTAAACAAATCGTACTACCTTCAGGTGTTTCACTCCGAGCAGTATTGGGATTGATAAGACTTTTCCTTATTTAGATAAAATATAATCATGATTATCTAGATACATATACGCACACAACACACACATACAGAAAATAAGAAAAATATATAAAAAAATAAAATTTTGGGAATTTTTTATATAAAATTTTTAATAATTTAATGGATATTGTTTCTAAAATATTGTTGTTTTGGTATTTGTGGCGGACATCATCCGTCGACAAAATGTAGAAGACGCGTTAATATAGGCGATCTGACAGCAGGCCGCCAGTGATTAGTGAGTCGCCGCACCGCTAGGCGGCGGAGTCCACGGCCAGCGTGCTCGCGGTCAAAAAGTTATCTCGGGGAGCATATAATTAATTACCCCGAGCAGATGAGTCACTCGAATATGTTTAGTGAGATACATCCCAGTACTGCTTCCGAGTCGCTCTTACAAGAAAACTGTGTATCTGATGCCATTTTAACCCTTTCGCAACGAATGGCCACTGTAGTGACTGCCCGCAAAAATGTGTTCCTGTGTACGAATGACTACTATAGTGGCCACTCGTGAAACTAGTAATAATCTGACGAATAATTTTTACAGAAAACAGAAAGTACGTCATGTGGTAAAACAATTTCTATTAAAGATCTGTTTAGATTTTGTATAGTGCATATACGCGATCCATTTTTCTGTACAATGGTAGCATGATGATGGTTAAAAAAAATGCAATAGTGGCACTGTCGCGGAAAGGTTAAAGCGTATCATCTAAGAAAGTTCTCTGAATATAGGCATGATGTATAATTTGATGCTTGTGAATGTCTTTTTAATGTCTACGATAAATTCAGAGGAAGATGAGAGGATTATATTAAATGAATGGAAAGGAGGATGGGTATATATAGACGTATGACGTGAGGAGGGTAAAGTCGCGTTTAACAGAAATCGGTGTTACGGAGATCGAGCTTTCGCTGCTTCGTTTTGCATTATGTAACACATAGCGTATGTAAATACTCGTGAGTTTGGAACTGTGCTTCGTCGAGGACCTTGGAATTATCATGGGCGACGAAGTTGCGGACAACTGGAATTATGTTTTACCATCTGAAAATTTATGGTATCTTTTGATTCTTGCATATGCGCGTAAATTCAGTTTCGTCTCTCTCTTTCACTCAAATATATGTTGAAATCACTTCAATTCTGGAATCGCGCAAAATTTAACGATTTTTTGCTAAGATTTCGCCTTGAAGCACGCGGCACGATCTTTGTATGCGGGAATTCTCAGCTGTGAGGCAAATCCGCGAGCAGATTTTTACGAAGCGACAAAGATATTTGACGTGTATAAAATATTTCGCGCGATAAAGCTAAATGAGTAATAGCCAGGGGAACGTTTACCTCTTTTACTTTTCTTGAAGTTGGGAAATAGGTCGACTAGCGCACATGATTTGTTGATATTAAAGATAAACTATCGGCACAGTTGTTTTCGCGGGAAGTCGCTTTTAAATCAGTAATTTCCCCGATGTTTTCCTCTTCGCCGACCTCGGGGAGACACTCGAAACGTCGTTTCGGAAGCTTTTGCGCTTGGTAATCGTTTCTCTCTCTCTCTCTCTCTCTCTCTCTCTCTCTCTCTCTCTCTCTTTCTCTCTCTTTCTCTCTCTTTATATATATCTATCTATCTCTCTCCGTCTCTGTCTCTGCGCGAATACTCGTCGCCCTAAAAAGGAACGAGCGAACAAGATTTATGGCGTCGTTCATCTATCGAACAGTCGCAAACTTTCGAAAGCCGAGATCTCCTCGTTGATCGTTCGCGGTACAATGGCTTTCAAAAGGGGGTCGGCTGCGAGGGGTATAAATGGGAGGGAAAGCGAAGGATTAGGATGTAAATAACTTTATCTGCGTTTTTGCCAAAGATTGTCGCTTGAAACTGAGTTTAAGAGCAACTGTGCCTTCGTATCTTACAAGTGTACTTCTTACATTGGTGATATCTGTTATCACATGATGATCGTGTGTTGCCGCTCAGTTACAACTCTCGACCGACGCTCGACCGATACAAAAATATTGTCTATACATCAGATAACTCTGTCTCCGCGCTTATTTTGTTAATGTGTTGATTGGTCGTCGCGTCGATATATTTGTGTCGCAAGACAACGTCGTTCAAGGGTTGTATGTCGAACGGCGATACATGAAGATCAGAAGGGAGATATTGCACAGCAGAATGATACTGGTGGGATGCGCGATGATATTTTATACATGATACGCCGAAACAATTATACCCTCTCGAAACTGCTTATCCAAATGGGATTCTACTGTGCAAGTTCGCCCACATGCCTAATTTCCCTGACCCTCTGCAGGCTTTCCACGATTAACGGCCTCGGTGACTCGCTGCGTGGAGGAGTTCCCATTAATGATGCACCATGTGTCAACAACGATAGGTTCACACAAGCGCTGCGAAATGTCTCTTTTATCGTTAGAAGGTCATTGGGAGTCGAGATTTCTCGCTGTCCGCGTCGTCGGGATAAGCTGATCCTGATCCTCCAAGACCACCTTGCTGATCTTTGGGTCGACAGTACTCCACGCGGACGTTCCAGGTATGAGATCGTCGCGAGGCCATCCAGATCGGTCGACGGTGACGACAGCTGGACGTGGTGGACGCTTGAACGTCGGTAGCGATCCCGATTGATCTTGGGACAATGTGCCTGCGACACATCCGACGTTCCGGGCGCGAGTGAGCGATTAATCGGCCGGCTGGCCAGGGGGGAGGTGCTATGAGAGACGATCCTAGTAGCGGTAGTCGGGGGTGCCGCGTCCGCGGGACCGACGACGTGGATACGCCGCGTGGACGATGACGTACGACCGTCTTGACCTGTGCCTTCCTCTTGTGTGCGTTGCAGGTGTGGTGCTGTTCTCGTCGGCGGTCTACTTCGCGGAGGCCGGCACGCAGGACAGCTTCTTCAAATCGATACCGGACGCGTTCTGGTGGGCGGTGGTCACGATGACGACCGTGGGCTACGGCGACATGAGGTACAGAGCCACCGGGGGCGTTAAACCCACTGAACCGGTGTTTTCTTCCTTGCATTGCAGGTGTGGTGCTATTCTCGTCGGCGGTATACTTCGCGGAGGCCGGCTCCGAGAATTCGTTCTTCAAGTCTATTCCGGACGCGTTCTGGTGGGCCGTTGTCACGATGACGACCGTGGGCTATGGTGACATGACGTATGATGTACTCACTTTCACTTAAGACTCTAGTTAATGCCCGCAAAACGTCGACCGCCTCTCGAGGTCGTCGTCGGATGAGAGATCTAACAAACACACGCAGCTCCTCGGCCTCTTTCGTTTTCTTTTTTCTCTTGTTTTCTCATTCCGCTCGGAAGTCACACTTCTTCGGGATTGCGCCAGCAACAACAGTCGAACGTATTGTTATCGCGCTCTTGCGAGAATCGAGGTAACGCTCTTCCGCTCGATTCACCCGGAAAAATTCTTGAGAAATATTGCGTATATTATAAAAGCGGTTGTAATGTATTCCGTTATTCGAAGTCGCACTCGGTAAAACCAGGATCGATCGAGGTTGTTGGCGCAATCGCGTTTTTTTTCTCTTCCTCTCTCTCTCTCTCTCTCTCTCTCTCTCTCTCTCTTTCCTGTCTTCACCTTTTCCTTTTGATTGGCACGTCTTGCTCGAAGCACGCTTTTGTTACTTCATGTTTTGTTATTTCACGTTTATCACGTATCTTCGGGTCCGCCTTAAATCGTTGATGATGAACATGTTTAGACGCGACCGGATATTTCCTCGTGCCGCATGCAAGAGAATTTCATGGCGGGAATCCGATTATTTGCACGTGAAATTAACGTGAAATTAAGACCCGGCTTCAAATCGCAAGTCCTAGTTGTTGTTCGCGCCAATTAACATGCTGGACGTGCGATTAATTAATTTGTACAGTCGGCTGATTAAGTATAAATTTTCCTCGATGGAGTTTCGTAACGTATCCCGTATCCAATAGAATTTTTTTTAGTGATTCTAAAGAGATATGTTTTTTTTATTGGATACGTAATGCGTTGCAAAACTTATTGAGATTAGTATTGCTACATTTAATCAGCCGACTGTACGAGAGATTTGAGGATAACGCGATGAAAGTTAACTCTTCACTCGTGAAGGCTGACTATTCTTTCTCCGTTGTATTAATATTGTTGAAATTAATACATTTTTAATATATTTTGTTCGATTCCTTTTCTACTGGAGTAACTATATCGAGATTCTTGTTAAGGTAGTTGGCCCGTAAACCCATTTTCTTAATAATATTTTCAATTTTTAACAGTATATATCAGTAGAAACACGATCTACATGCACAATTAGAAAAAATTGATCGTATCTAAGTTAATATAATTAAAGTCAAAGTTTAGTACTATTTACATGTATGCAGGTACGAGAACTGCTTCTGACGTCATGTTTTTAATTTTAGACCAAATTACTGTTACGATTTTAATAAGAAAAGACTATCAAAGAGATTTTTAAATATAATAAAAAGTTACAAGAGCATCGACCGTCTAGTTTCTAATAAATTGATATGTAAACTGATACAATTCCTGATAGCGGTTAATGTTATATGACAGTTAACTTGTACAGATCTGGCAATGTTATATGCTCCAATTTCCTTTTATATCTCTTGATTAGACATTCTTTTAAAGATTAATATAATTCAAAGATTAAACAATTTCAAAGATTTACAGTCAATATACGTAAAAATATGGAAAAATTAGACGTTCAAAATCACGATCATTTTTCTAGTGGCGTGTATGTATTTATCGGTATATAAGTTGTCGACAAACATATGTTTAAGGGAAAAGAATACTACAGACGGTTGAAAATGAAGGGGTTTTTAGTGCATTTTTTTAAAGAAAATAATAAGCGTTATCAATAAAACAATTTACTGATCTTTTATGTAAAACTTTAAAGATGATTTAAAATTTTGTAGAAAGAAAAATATAAATATTTGTAAGCTATACAGTTGACGTTACAGATTGTAAGCTATAAGTAGTGAATGAAAAAATTCCTTCATTTTCAACCGTCAGTGTTCTCTCCCCTTAATACGATTAGATCCAGCTAAAAGTATTATAAATTGCTAGAAACGATTATTTCCTTATGGATTTTTACATAGATGGAACATTATGTAAATTTGTCTTGCGACAATATGAAAACTATATTCTAAATCATAATTATAAACATTTGGTACACAAATTTGTCGAGTTTTCTCATATTATATTAACCGTTACCTTTTTAACGGTATTGTCACGGACCAACTACTTTAATCGTAAGTCCGATGCGTACTTTACGCGTCACATCCTTGACACTGTGTACACTCGGTCACAAAATGGTTCGCATATTTTTTGTCGAATGAAGTTCAAGTCGCTTCAGGGGTTGTCACAATTAAGAGTCACTGCTGATGCGCATGCGTAATAATCGGTTACGACAGGAGCCGAATTGGCAGCATATATATTTGGCAGGATACGACAATAAATTTAGAGAGAAGAAATTATCTTAAAGTTAGAAAACCCACTATTTTGAAATAATTTCTATATATTTTATTAAGCAAGATAACGTGATATATATGTTGAATCCAGTAGAATGTCAGTAGTGACTTTGAATTACGACAACTTAAAGCAACTTCAGTCGATAAAAAGTGTGCAAGTTGTTTTGCGATCGAGTGTACACTTATTTGCGAAACGATTTGAATACTTTCTTTTTTTTTAAAGTTAGGAGCACATCAAATGGTCATAATTGCGAGCCACTATTCATGAGCTTGCGTAGCAGTCGGTTATGACAGAAGCTGAAGTGACAATATGTGAGACATCTGACATCACTACTGTAACGGAAAATTTAGGAAAGACATAAGCAACTTTATTATATTCTTATCTATCAGATAAGACACTTGCACCATGTACTATCGCTTTAGCCTCTCTTTCAATTGATTATTATGCAAGTCCATGAACAGTTGCTAATAAATATGACCACATGATGCGCTTCTAAGCCTTTCAGAGAAAAAGTCTTTAGATCGTTTCGTAACCGAGTGTACACTCATTTCTACAAGGGTTTTTACTACATTTTTTCCCATGAAGTTAGGAGCACATTAAATAGTCACGATTGCGATCCACTATTCACGAGCTCTCGCGATAATCGATCTCGTGTATCTTTAACATTAATAACACATAACAGCCGTTATATTAAGCGTTACTTCTAGGTATAATAGTTATATTCTGTGTCTGTTGGGAAAGGACCAATATTTACTTCGTGGATTGTCACTTCGTCTCCTGTCATAACCGAGCACCGTGTAAACTCGTGAGCAACGGCACGCAAACGTGACTATTTTGTACGATGACAACTTCATTTCAGGAAATGTATGTGAAAACCGCTGTGCAAACGAGTGGACAGCGTCTTTTGTTAAAGATCTTTCGAATAATTCGGAGCTGATGCGTTTTCGATTGCATGAATATCTTGTTTTACGCGAGTGCACTCGACGACGCCGTCGAGTTTGGACGGAGGACGCACTGGACGGAAACGTTGAATCCTTATTTCGATATTACATTGTCCCTAGTCCACGTCATAGACTTATATACATGGACTGTGTGTGAGCGCTCTACAAAGAAACTACGTAGATTACATCTGAAAAGGATGGTGTATGGCGCAGGCATTCGGTCTTTGTCTAGCTTGACTTATATTGGAGGAAGCTGGCGAGAAATGAAACATAAATGTTTTGCTGTATGACGAAGATAGCATGCCTGTTGACAGTGGAAGGGGAATACGGTTGTTCTTTACATTTTGTCTTTAATCTTCTGATATGAGAATCATCCAATAAATGAAGAGACAAGCGATTGTAGTTTCAAAACATTTTGATTCAATTTACGTAACAGTTTACTCGTTTTTCAACATAATCCCTTTTAAGTTGTATAATTTAGTTATACCTTTTTAGTTGTATAATTGTCTTATCGTTTTATTAACTTTTTTATTTTAACAGAGAAGAAATCTTTGTTTTGATGTTCTTGATGTTTTGAGTCAGATTTGCATTTTTTTTACATATCACAGTAAAAGTTTTAAAATTACCCATTTAAATTTGCACTCCACTAGATGGCGCTACTTAATTTTCATAAATTAAAAGTGAAACTATGACAACTTGCAATGAAAAAATCATTTTTAGCGAATCGCAGAGACAGTTACAAATGTCTTTGGAAAAAGGATAAGTGAATTGGATCTTGAGATTTAGCTTTTGAAAGCATCCGATGGATTCTAGTGGATTCTCAAACAATTGGCACGGTTAAATTGATCAACTGGCTTGTTGATTATACTTTGAAACTACCAGCAAGATCATATTATCAATAAAATAAAACGCAAGCTATCAAGAAATAAATTATATAAATACTTATCCGTATTTTTTCAGACGAAATTTTATCTTCTCTGAAAACAAAAATCTTGTCACTGAATGCTATTCCTCAAAAATATATTTTTCGAGAGAACTTGCAACGATGAAATGAGATAATATGTTATCATAGAAGTTATGTTAACAAAGATATTAGTCAGACAGCTGTTTTTAAAAGATATTAAGTGTGGTGACTTATGATTTTTTAATATCTTAATATCTTAATATCTTAATATCTATAATTTATGATTTTTTATTTCTTATAGATTTTGTACTACAGCCGTTTATCTTTTTATTTATTGAAAGGCTCGCCTGCAATACGTAGAGTAAGTTTGGCATAAAAATTGAAGTATAAAAGAAAGATAATTTATTTCGTTTTCGTTTGTACTTCATAGCCTTTTTATATCGGGAATATTTCTCTTATTTAAGAGAAATATTTTCGATATATGGGAGTTAAAGTATAGACGTGAACGAAATAAATTATTCTTCTTTCTTACTCCAATGGACGTTAAGCTCACTCTGTATATCGTGGACGGACCTTCTCATATGAGATGGCGCATTCTATGTATACAAGTCTATGGTTCACGCCCACAATCGCGCGATCGGAAGATCCTGAATATCGAAGACCGCGGACGAAAACCGTAAACCGGCTGCCACATCATCACTCTCCAATTACGCGACCTGCAATTACACGTTTCAATAGCACTCCGATAAACGCAAACTCGCTGCATCTCACGCTCCATTTCACGCTACATCATCTCTCCGTATACCACCGCCTTCTCGTCTACAGGGTGTATACACGAGAACTGCCGTCGGTCCTATCGATGAGATGAGATTCTCCAATTAGAGTTTCCAGTGGACGATCCTCTTGGTCGAGCAAAATTTGCGGTTGGTATAGAGCACCTACGAGATCTTTCTCGAAGCAAACGATTGACTCCGTTTTTGTCCAAGTGAACAGTTGCGTCGTGACGATACTCGCGGAACACTCTGTACGTAGTTCTTGAATTTCCCAGAGCCATTATTTCGAAGTAGCTTGCGCGGCATTTCGTGCAAACGTGTACGAATGTGTAAAATTAGCGTGGCTGGGATCATCGACAGCACCAATTTCGACGCTCATAAAGAGTCGCACTTCGCCGATGCCTATTGTTTTTCTTGCACATTATGCACCTTGCTGTGCCACTCGTGGCTGCGCTCGAGAGCGCGGCTCTCGAGAGTTTCGACGCTCAAAAGTATCGGTAAATGTTTAATGTTACACACGACAAACTCATTTGCGCGCTTTGTGAGATCTGAAAGAGCGTTCGCGTTCCGTTTACCGTGAATGTCTCGCACGCGTTTCTAGATTTAGAATCATTTGTATCTGAAATTTTTACTGTCACTCTTGGGTCATCCGTGCCACGACATGTATCGACAATTCTCTCGGATGGAGTGTCTTCGTCTCTCTCAGCGATCGGATGTCGATACTTCGGAGCGTCTTCGCTCCGCAGAGGAATCTCCGACGCGTCGCGGCTTAGGAGGAGGCCTTGAGAGAGCAATTACCTTCTCCTGCTCCTGTAAATCAATAACTGTTCTCTCAGATAAGGTACTGCCCTGGCGAAGGGGCGAGAAAAATAAATCAACCGGAGATTCGAAAGTGTGACTCTCTCCGTCGTGCCGCGCGTATCGATCGACGCATGCCCGCGAAATGTGCGTGGCCGCGAAGTGTCCGGCTATTCCACTTCCGATGACCCACACGCGACGCGGTTTGTTGAACTCGCACCATAGATGGTCAATATTGTTTGTAAGACTGTGACATTTGCCCTTTGCACCTCGCCGATTGCGGCTGAGCGAAAGGGCAGTTGACGGCTAACCGTGCCGCTGAATGATACTCATTATTAACAAATGACGAGCTTCATTTTGATGGAACCAGTAGATTAAGTTCGCGCGGATCGCGACATACGAAAGATGCACACAGAAAATTATTCTCGCAGACAATATTCATTCAACTGAAGAAGTACCATAGTCTTATTCATCTAGGATCTAGAGGGAAATCAGGCTTAGATGCTCTATATTGTAGAATTTTGAAGTTACAACTTTTCAGGCAACTAATTATTGTGACTGAACATGATTAGGAAATTTTCTTCTATTATTTATTAATTCCCACCTGTCAATAATTCTGTCAATCATATATTTTGTTTTGTATTAACTAAAATATAAACATACAACGATATAGCTATCTTGCTCTGATACAGGTTTCAGTTACCCAATAGCGCAAGGTAAAGAAAACCACGTATATGTATCCTGATTAGTAGTACCAGAGTCTTCGCGAGAGGTCTCCACAGTCCTCCTGTCGACCCTTAATTACACAGACCAACTTTACCTCGTCCACTCATATATTCTATTTCAATCATTATCAAATGATTGCCCCCCACCAATACATTTCCCATCCCGGCCTATCTTCTTTTGTCCTTCATTATTTCTCTTGTTTTTTTCAATTTTTCTCTTAACCTTTTACAAATTTCGCTAGAAACATAGCAAAATTTTTAATAGCATATTTCAGTTCCTAAAATAGCACATATAAAATAAAAAGCAGTTAATTACAGAAAAGTGTCGATTTGTTTCTCAAAGTTTCTCAAGTTACAAACTTCTGCGATAATTTTTTAAAAATTCTCTTAGTGTATGATAAATTTGTTTACTATCAGATTACAAAATATATATCTAATTAAACTGTTTATTTATTGTTGTCGTACATCAATTTTGCCATCAGTATAAGTATATCCCAGTCGCGCAGTACTCACTATTAATATATAATAATATTCAATGAAAATTTTCTGCGTGTAAATTTCTAAAAAAAATGGGAGGTAACGATAGGATAGAAAGCACTTGGAAAAATGCATTTCACCCTCAATTCTCTTGACATTTTATTTCGTTAACCGACGCGGAGAAATGTCAAGGCGCGCGCGTGTCAACCGACCGATTTACCGTCGCATCTTTGTTCATTTCATTAGAAGTAATTCGATGACGCGAACGACGGCTAGTGATTAGCTTTGCGCAGGAGCGAGCGGAGTTTGCCCTTGCCGATTGATGCGACATCATCGACCCATGGCGTAGTTCACGCATGTTACAACCGCTGGTGCGACGCGCGAGAAACTTTTCGGAGCGTCGAATGCGACATTTAAGAAGGATATCGTAAAAGGAGAGGATGGGCCGACTGATAAGATTCACCGGACGAAGCAAATCAGACAAACATAATCCATTTTACTTCTTACACATTTCGTTTTTCTTTTTTTCCTCTCGACTCATTCATCTAATCACACCCCGAGATATCGTTAAAGTATAGAGTCATTTTACATAAATTCTTTTTCAATGAATTTAGGAGCGCAAGTTGTCGCAATTGTAAGTCATTGTTCATGAGTTTGCTTGCACGGAGAAAAATATTTGCTTGTATTAACATGAAGTTTGCAATGAACGAACTGATGTGTTTTGATTGAAAAACTGAGTTTCTGGATCTTAGAATCAAAGTTGAGTCTTAAAAATCACAGAAATTCTGTGTCCTTCAACTAAAGCGTGTTTATTCATTAAAACTGAAATATATACGTTAATACAACCAAACTTTTTTATCTGCGTGGTAATCCGTTATAACAGAAGTTGAAATGACAATGCACGATGTAAACATTGACTTTTTATCCTATTCTTACCTGATAGATAATAAATATTTTTACCTTTTTCCTGAATTCCCTTTGTTGGTTCTGACGTCGGGTGCCTCATATTACTGTTACTGCGGTACCTATCGCAATCAACTATTGCGCCATCCTGTTGGCAATGACTCGCAATTATGACAACTTGTGAAGCTCTCCTAATGTTCATTAGAGAAAAAATTTGTGCAAATTTCATTTTGTAATTGACTATATCGACGGAAAATCTGGGCAAAGTCTCTCCGACGACGAATATGAAAAAAAGAGAGAAAACAAAATCTTTCCCGATAAACCCTAGTTCTGTGAACTTTGACCTATTCAAATTGACCGTTTCACGCATCCTTCTACGAGAGAAATCTCTTCCAAACATTTAGATCACCTTTGATTTAATTCGTATTCATTCATTCGCGGCCATCTTTGATCCTTCCCTCCTCGCTGGCATTCTACTAACCTTTACTAACCTTTTGCGTGTGCATCTCAGAGAAAGGTCTCGCGAGTCTCAATCTCGCGAGATTTTTCGTTTGACGACTTGATGAGAATTGATAAGAATATCAGATGCATGCGTCCTTTGCCTGACGATTGCCCAGCATGCGAGCCCAGATTACTGCCGCATTACAACTTGTCACGATTATATTATTATTATTTTTATTATTATTATTATTACTATTATTATAATCATTATTTTGTGAACGTTACTTTTTGCTCGAATCCACCTTTTCTCATGATTATTGCCATTATTATGATCACCATCGGTCATGGATCGCGAAGGCCCATAGTGCAAGTGACATCACGCGGGAATGATCTCTTTCTTTATGACTAATATAATGCCTCGATCACGTACGATTGGTCACTTTTTAATCGAGACGAGCGCCGTGTAGACTTAGACGAGTTGTCCGCCGTCCATTTTTCCGCCGCGCGGGAGCTCTCGCTACATCGATACTTAAATACCAATGAAAAGTTCACGTTCGATCGCGCTTTATGGATAACTGACGACCAATTTGCCCTTTGGCTCGATGCCCTTTTCACTTCCGATAGAAATTAAAGTGCGTTTTGTTCTTCTATCGTGGTCGTGCAAAATTTCGAGTTTTCCATCTAATGGCCGAGACGTCTTTGTCTACTTCTCTGTTACCTCGAATTGCGTCTGGAAACGCTAAAACGGGAGAACGAAGGAAAGCATGGGAATGCAGACGACGAAGGAAGAAGGTCACGACGAGCTTTTCGTTCGTACTTACGTAATCGAGTAGCGTATCACTGATACTCGGGTATGTTTGACTCAATCGATCCGTACGGTGGACGAAAGCTGCCGGTGAATTTGCGACACGCATGTAATCGGTGCTTCATTGTAAATATCGGTTCAAGAACGGGCAGGAGAAACTTGATTGAATTAATTTACCTTTAAACTTGAAGAGAAATCTACACGAAGCGTGCTCCTTCGTCGAATAATTAGTGCCGTGACGCTCTCGACAAATTCGGTATTTAGATTTAATTCGGGAAATAATTTTTACCGTCGTAGTCTTCGTTGTTTCAACGACGTTGGGCTATCGAATATTTTTTTGAAGCACCGTGCTACTTTAATCAGGGCCACCAGGTAGTTGGTATCGTAATTTCTCGCGGTCTCTCGGATATACAACGAGTAATTATTCCGGTGTGTTTCGCGAGCGCCTGCAAAACAGAAGAAGAACAACATTCTCGATTGTCTCGTCCTTCTCGAAAACTTCAGGCATCGATTCGGTCAAGTACCTGCTCCCACCGTGCATCATCGACACATCGAATCCGCTCCAGGCCCCGTCGCGACGAGGCGCGCAAAACTGAATCGACAGATCCGAGGAGTCGGCAGTGCGACCTCCGACTTGCTGTGCAAAACGCCACGTGCAAAGCGCCTCGTTCCCGGCGGGGCTAAGACAACGTGCTTTCCCACTGAGTGCAAGGCATTAGCGGCACGTTACAGAAGAAGCCATTTTTTAGCGAGTCCTTACGTTAGTCCCTTAGTCTAGCCTAGAGCGCCCGCTTATACTAGATACGCGTCTCTCACGCTATACTTATCTACGGTCGTGAATGAATGAAATTGATCGCGTAGCGTTGGCTGAATGCGGAATCGGTGATTGAAATTACCTTGGGACGTGCCAAGGTAACAAAGCTGGTCTCGATTGTTGGTTTGTGACCAAGGCGGAACGCTTCATCATCTCGTCAGTCATCAACCATCACCCAGGTCCAGCGAGTATTGATGCTAAGTGTACTGAAAAGTGTCTGAGACTGAGGTGATCCACCAACGAGGGGTGCAACCCCTCCGTCTTTCGTAGCATTCCGCCAACGCACGTCGATGACCGTCGTGTATATATATATACATATGTGTATATATATGTATATTTACATATATGTGTATATGTATACAGGGTAATGCAAACAAAGTGTTACCGATTAAAATCTCGGAGAATAACTGTACTATTTGAAACAAGTAAATTGACGAAAGTTGTAAGATTTCAAGAATAGTACACGCAAAAAAGTTACTTAGTAATATCAGCTAAATCGCGGTAGCTGATTCAAACTTAGTCAAAAGGCTAATCGTTTAGCTGTCACTGATAGGAATTGGCTATGACAGCTAAAATGCATTTGCTATGAAATACAAATATATTAAGTGACATTAAAAATGCACATTCCAGTAGCTAAGAAAATGGCAGTTATCCCTAAATTTCATATCGTATACATATATTAAAGAAGTTTGCCGCACAGCTACAATCATTTGCTACAGTCATTTGTTTCTAGCAGCTAATATTCTCGCTGTAGCGTCTAAGTTTAGCGAATAAATTTAGCTTCGGTAGTATCGACATTAGCTGTCTCTATTTCAGTGACACATCTTATCTGCCACAGCTATTTTTTAGCTCTGGAAACTAGTCTTTTTGCGTGTATAAGATGATTATATTCAGAGTGGAGTGGTTTACGCGTACATTATGAGTTACTCTGTATGTACTACGTCTACGTGTAGACATAATGAGTGATTTATGGATATCGCGGCTTGTTAAAAAAATTAATTAAAAATGTTTATATTTTTATTTATATTTTAAATTGAATTTATGAACGTAATGTGAATTTATGGACGTTATTTCCTAAGCAGTGTTCACAGAATATATATTATCTGGTGACACTCTTATTCTTTAAAGTTAAATCTACCAATTTATCACATAATGAAATGAAAACATCTTGCAATTTGTTTTAAACATTTGATTTATAATTACTTATATTGCAACTGTTTCATAATTTCATTACTCTTTTCAATTATTTTAAAATAATTCACAATATCCTACATAGTTTACATTGTTTATATGAAAAGAGACTGTATATATTATGTAGACAATGCGTAAACAATTCGTATAGTAATTTTAAATGTAATTTTAAAATCTGCGACACAGCTCTGATAATATTACTGTGACAACGAAATGTTTCTTTTAATGTTTATTTAAAATTATTTCAATTTTAATTTTTTAAATAGAATCATGTAATATTTTTTAAGCAAATCAACTTCTCAGGTGATTTTGCATAAATAAGTATTGTATCATACAAATTAATGAATACTTTTCTTGATATTCTATATTTTATATCGACACTTTTCAGCATAAGAATTTAGCAAGATATTTCGTATCTTTTGTTAAAAAGTATCAGGGTAAGTAAAAAAATTCACTTTTCGATGATCTTACCCAGTATGTTTATACGCAGAATGACCGGAGGAATCAGTTGATGTTAAAAAGACATGATTTAATTTAAAAAATTACATACTTGACCTTAAAATAACCTTTAAAAATATTGTAATAACATAATATTATCTTATATATGTGCCATCCTATGCTCCCCTTAAAGTCGTGCAACTTTTTCTCGAATATTGCATTTTTCTTCCGAGATATTAGTCCGTAACACTTTAAATTAACTCTATCCTGCATATACAGAGTGTCTAACAATTATTGACTTACCCATTGTGTGTGCAGGCGGAAGTTACAAAACTAGACATAAAATTCCTCTACCGTTTTGCAAACAATCGCGTAAAAATTTGATTTATTAATTAAAGAAGATTGGTAAATATGTATGTGATCATGCGTGATATAGTAGATGTGTTGATATACAAGCATACAGCGACAGACATCGCTATCGCAGCTCATCTGTTGTATCGTGCGTGATCACTCACTAATCTTCTTCAATTAATAATTCAAAATTTTACGTAGTTATTTGCAAAATGGCAGAGGAATTTTGTGTTCAGTTTGATGAGTTCTACCTGCATGCAATGGGTGTGTCGACAATTGTCAGACACTCTGTATAGGTGTACGCATATATATATATATATATATATATATATATATATATATATATATATATGCACATATATCTGTAGGAGCCTCCAGTACCGCATAAGTAGCGCCACACTTTCAACACAGACTCGGCAGAATCACACATAATAGAAACACCACACCTAGCACCGAGTTTGAAATTTGCGAGCGATTCCCGTACGATCACACGGCGGAGAACACAGTGATGTAACACGTCGCTCTACTGATTGTGTTGCAGGCCCGTGGGAGTCTGGGGGAAGATCGTGGGCTCGTTGTGTGCGATCGCTGGCGTCCTGACGATCGCTTTGCCCGTCCCCGTTATCGTCTCCAATTTCAACTACTTCTATCATCGTGAGACTGACCAGGAAGAAATGCAGTCGCAGAATTTCAATCACGTGACCAGCTGTCCGTATCTTCCTGGCACTTTAGGTAGGTGTTTCTTCTTGGGGGGGAAATTGATCAGCGCGACTCGAGTGGCTGTCAGTGGGATAGAGTATAGAATTCACACGCGCGCCGAAAGTCGCGAAAAGTTTGTGGGAAGATATTGACGAGAGCATATTTCTCCATGTGTATATATCCCACAGGTCTGAAGAAGGTCTCGATGTCGGAGTCCTCGTCGGACATAATGGAGCTGGAGGAAGGTGCCCTGTTCACTCATCCAGAGATTACTAAGAAGTCGAATTGCAACCCCCGTCACAATAACAATATCAATCCAGCCTGCATGAGCATCGAGACTGACGTCTGACTACTAGGTACGCGAATCTATCGTCCTGCCAATCTTACCCGCACATCTCCGGATTCCGTCCATTTCCCGTACGTTTGTGTAATCGGTATTCTCATCCCCCTCCTCTGGAACCGGTTTCCAGTGAAGGAGACGGTGGCAGCGTGGTGGCCGTTGCTGGGCCAGTTGTCGAAAAGCAGCTGCAGCTCCCTGCGGTGCCTGACGTAGGCCTCCTTCACACCTCGTCGTAGTCGTAGCGGCTGGCGCCAGTGTCGTCGCCTGCCAAGAAGCCTGTCCAGCCAGGTCCGTCAGTTACGCGGGGCGTCATAGATCGGGATCGCGAAGTCACGGGGGGTCGCGATCCTCCGGGGAAGCTATAATCCGACGCTTCTTCCATCCGGAACGTTGCGATAAGCGGAAGAGAAAAAAAAAGGAGAGAAGTGAGGGCGAGAAGGAAAAAGAGAGATAAAGAGAGAGGTGGACCGAGGTGCGAGCGAGGAGCGAGAGGAGGGGAAAGAGTCGGGAATACCTCCGCTGTCTCGAGGCGTCGTCGCGTCGTCGTCATCTTCCCCGCCAGGTTATTCGGAGAACTTGCGCCCCACGTAAGGACCCACGTGCAAACGAAGGGGACGGGATATTCCTCGCTCGCGTGCGCGCGCGCGCGTGCGTGCGTACGTGCGCGCGGCCCTAACCCCCCAAACCACCGACTCCAGTGTTCAAAAAAAAAAAAAAAATGAAATAAAGCTATAACAAATGATACCCAAGAAACATCGCGGCGTCTTCTTATAAGCGCCGTCGAGTGTCCCTCCACCCGTGCGGGCCCCTCCGGCTTCTAATAACCGGACGAGTGAGACGGGGAGGAGGGAGCCGGCCGGCGGCGGTAAAGCAACGGGAATCGTACCAGATAATACTATATTAATTATTATCGATACAAAAATTAATCGAGTATCGTACACGTAGGGCGAGGATTAAACAAAGTACGTTTTATGATTAATCGCGAGTGCGGACGAGGACACTTGAAAGACGCTCCTTGCGGCAAGAGGCGGCAAAGGGGAAAAACGGCGCAAAAGCTCGCGAGAAAGAAGCATCAAAGACGAAGGACCGAAGGAATAGACGTTCACAGACGCAGAGGGGAGAGAGGGCGTGAAAGAGAGAGAGAGAAAGAGAGAGAGAGAGAGAGAGAGAGAGAGAGAGAGAGAGGGAGGGGGGATGTGAGGAAAGTAAAAAGGAAGGACGTGTGTCGTGCGGTTGAAAGACTGTTTCGTTTCTTTTTGATCTTTTGTTTTTCCAAAGGACACCAAGTATATAAGCCGATTTCTGTACATAAGTACTATATATTGTATGGTACCTTCATTAAGCGACACGATTGGATAACGCGATTTATTTGTCCGACTCGTTACATTCGTGCACCTGCACACGTAAAACACATTTACACGAGTGAGAAGGAAATGGTCATATCGAAGTCGAAACGGCGCCATCATTTTGCTCAAACTAACGAGAGGGGAATTTAATGTTTGATTTATCGCGATAATATCGCTCGATGACACTGCTCGATGATAGCTGGATACATATGCAGACATACACATATGTATATATATATATATACATACATGTATGTGTGTATGTGTATTTGTGGAAATGATGACGCAACGCGACTTCGATGATGCCACGTGTGGTTGCGACAATTACTCTGCCAATCGGATTGCACCCCCGCCGCTTAAAAGAGATCCCAACGATTAAAATAAGTAGATGAAATGTGGCTTGGAGAATAATCTAGCGTTATAATGATAAAAATCAAAGCATATTACTTAAATTAATCGCCATTTTTAAAGGGAAAAAATTATTTATTGACGTCCAAATTGCAAGTTGCACAATTTTATCGTCATAATTAAAGCCTCGTACTATATGTAAGAGTTATCTATTCACGCTTATATATAAAGGGAAATAGGAATTAGGCGACAGCATTAAGCGACGAGGGTGTACGTCCGTCTCGACAGTGAATTCGGAGGAGAGAGAGAGAGAGAGAGAGAGAGAGAGAGAGAGAGAGAGAGAGAGAGAGAGAGAGAGAGAGAGAG
>NW_022639465.1:1671504-1674248 GCF_010583005.1 Odontomachus brunneus
AGAGAGAGAGAGAGAGAGAGAGAGAGAGAGAGAGAGAGAGAGAGAGGAGGAGAAGGAGAAAGAAAAAGAGAGAGGGAAAGAAAGGGAGACGATGGAACAGTTTGAACATTATAATTTGAATATTATAATAACAGTAAGATCGACCTGATGGTAGTAAGAATCAGAGAGGCGTCCGTAAAATCAAAAACCGAAAATGTCTGCCGATGGCGCGCGTTTAATGCCTAAATCACAATCTCAGCCTTTCGACGAGTACATTTCTATCCTCGATGTATGCGATAATGCCTTCTCGAGAATTGCGGATAAATGTTTGCACTAGAGAAAAAAGAAAGAAAGAGAGGCAAAGGGAGAAAGAGAGAATAATTATGACGATGATGACGACAGCGTGCGCAAATTTGAAAAAAAAGTACGCGTGTATATTAAAAATAATTCATAATTCGCACTCTTCGTCTTTATCGAATCTCAAGGATTAAAGAATGATTCTGTGCGTTTGTTTGTGTGTGTGTATGTGTGTGTGCGTGTGAAAGAGAGAGAGAGAGGGGGGGGGGGCAAAGAGGGAGAGAGTGGGAGAGAGAGAGAAAGAGAGAAAGGGAGAGGGGGAGAAAGAGAGAGAGAGAGAGAGAGATTCCTTGTGAAACTAAATTACGATTCGTCTCGAAGTTGTCAAGAGTATCTCTTTAATAACGAGAAGAGCACGCCATATGAAATGTTGCGTGGAAACATTACGCTGGCACTTACAGTTTTCCTCTTCTTCTCATGAGATAAATTTCACGCGGGCAAATAGCCCGCGAGCATGATCCCTAACTCGTTCGGAAAAGACGATGTTACGGTAGGTCGTACAGCATTTCGATGTTGATGATAATGACAATGACGAGGAAGAAGAGATGACTCATACCGTGTGTTTCATTATTAAGTTATGCGGGTAACATTAATTCATATTGTAAAGAGGAAGAGGAAGACACACGGTGTTGAAACTCGGGGAGGCCGTTCGTAAGCTGTCTGAAGAACGAATTGCCACACCAATCGACCCTCGCACTCAAAATCTCTTCGGAGCGATTTCACGAATATCTTCGTCCGGAAATTTATCTTTTTCCGACGGAAGCGCTACTGAATCGCCAGAACTGCCATTTCACCGCTCTCGATTTACATCGCACCAAGGAGTTGTATCCCTCCCCTCAGGTATATCCTGCTTGTGAAACCAGATCAATCCAATTCGATCGATCCTCGATCGCAAAAACAGAGAGAAGAAAAAAATTCGACGTAAATTCAAGCCGAGTCGTGAAGCATTGTCTCGTGTAAAATTCGAGAATACAGGAAGGGGAGGAGTATAATATGAAACGAAAGGAGAATGTGCAAAGTACTCTTTCAACATCCCGAAGTTGCCGATTTTCGATCGTCGTTCGACCCGGTCGAGAGAAAAAAGAACGAAATAGCCTAGATAAATCTATTCAGTATCCATCCACCATACATCGCGCAATTGGTTTCTATTGGTCGGCATGTAGAGAATGTTGCCGGATCAGTTGCATTTCCTTTGAACCGCGGATTCCTTCGGCGATTCCGAATCCGTTTTCCCTCGTCGGAAAAACGCTGGGGTAACATCTTTTTCACAATTTTTTAAAATCAACTCGGAATCGGTTGAGGAGTCCATGAGTGGAGGGAATTGATCCGAGGCACGCTACATGTTCTAAGAGTTAAACTTTGTTGAAATAGCGAAGGGCTAATTAAAAATTACGAGAAGGGGAGAAGGGGGAGAAGAGATAAAGAGAAGAAAAAAAAAGCGATTTTACTTAGACCACTATACTTAGTTTGGTACCGAAAGGATTAATTAGTTCTGTTTAGAATAAAACGGGGATACGAGACGTGCGATTTAAGGCTGATGCAATTGAAAAGTTGAAACAAAATATAGGAGCAAAATGTAACAGAAAAAATTAGTTTACAATGCTAACATAAGAAATAGCTACAAGCGGTATAAATCTACCTGAAAATAGATGCTATGAAATAACAAAATTGATGAGAATAGTCCCCATCTTAACAATGCCATTTGTAACGCGAGCAATAGAGGAAATACTTAGAGGAAGTATTTAATTAGAAAGTAAACACTATTGAGAGGTCAAGTGTAATAGAGTGTCCTCCGCGATTTAGGAAGGGCGTAGTTTTGTATTTGTAATCGATCGAAGAACGAACATAAGGAAACGCGCGCATTATTCGTGATATCTACTTCTCGTATTCATCGTTCGATGTTCATTGTTTGCTAGTTCCTGACATCAGTTTATGCTCCTTGTTCTTATACTTTCTTGTATATCGGCCGTTCTAGACGTGCAATCGATTGCACGGAAAACGACGACGAAGTGAGCGGGCGAGTGAGTAAGCAACTGACACAAAAGGAAGGAAATGAAAATCATTAATTCGATTTGTACTAAGATAATCTTAGAAGCGACTTTAATGGACGGCTAATCCCGTTTTTTAATAGACACAGTTTTGATGATAGTAATGACTGTAATCCGCGATGTGGGAAAGATTGCGTGCGAATCAGAGAGTGAGATTGAAACGGAGAGAAAGAAACAAGAAGTATTAGTGTGGGAGAGAATGGGAGTAAAAATGAGAGAATGGTGTAAAAAAAATATGAGATTGAGAGAGAATGTCAGACTGAAAGAAAGTGTGAAAGAGAGAGAGCGAAAAGGTGAGAGAGAGAGAGAGAGAGAGAGAGAGAGAGAGAGAGAGAGAGAGAGAGAGAGAGAGAGAGAGAG
>NW_022639465.1:1674867-1676075 GCF_010583005.1 Odontomachus brunneus
AGAGAGAGAGAGAGAGAGAGAGAGAGAGAGAGAGAGAGAGAGAGAGACAGAGAGAGAGAGAGAAAGTCAGTTAGAGGATATTAACGATATAATAATTATACACAGAGTTTTACGTTATACGCTTTTAATACAATACTCGAACCTCTCGCCTCGCTGGTTTAATCCGAAATAAAAGAAATATAGAAGTAATAAAAGAAACAAAGTATAAAGAACTACGCGTCACAACCTACCAGCCTAGCTAACAGAAAAAAGAAAACAAGAGAGAAATAATCGAGAAAGAGTGCATGAGGGAAAGAAACAAAAGCGCGGAAATGTTCTATAAACGGTAAATTTATAACTATTATTACTGCTATTACTATCACTACTGCAAATCACTACTACTACTACTACTACTACTACTACTACTACTACTACTACTACTACTATTGTTATTACTTATCACTTACTATTACTATTAACTACTATGACTACAACTATTACTACTACCGCTGCTACTACTACCGAACAAAAGAAGATGAAACACGCTATGGTGAGATATTTAGATGACGAGAAACTATTCCGCTAGGCAGCCAATAGCTGTTAGAATACATGAAGGTAGCTATTAGGTGGCAAACTACGACATCATTGTCGTTACGTCAGAGTTATCGATAATTATCGTATCAAAATTCCAAATCTTTTTAGAATCGATCAATGCGGTTGTACATAGTCGATCAAAATGAATATGAACGAAAAAAAGAAAGAGCTGTCTAATAGAGGAAATACTGTGAAATGCCAGATGCATTGTTCCGTTCGGTTTCCATCGGCAGACTTTCGTCAATCCCTAAAGCAAACGCGAAGGGTGGAGCTTTTGTCACGACGATGAGATCGCAAAGGCAAATAGATCTTTTGCTTTCGGATTGTTTTATCTTGCCACAAAAAATTATTTAAAGTTTCCCGTCGACGTAATTTGATACTAAATCGATTTGTTGATCTATGATATGTTTGACTAGCGAGAGAGAGAGAGAGAGAGAGAGAGAGAGAGAGAGAGAGAGAGAGAGAGAAAGAGAGAGAAAGATTCGACTGTTATATTAATTACATTAAATTTGTATGATGGAAGCAAAACGTTACACGTATTATGAAAATTATTTATTTCTCGAGGAATTAAATCGCGTATGCATACGTGCAAGAGTGAGGAAAAAAGGTAGAGAGAGAGGGAGGGAGAGAGGGAG
>NW_022639465.1:1676192-1680238 GCF_010583005.1 Odontomachus brunneus
AGAGAGAGAGAGAGAGAGAGAGAGAGAGAGAGAGAGAGAGAGAGAGAGAGAGAGAGAGAGAGAGAGAGAGAGAGAGAAAGAGAGTGAGTGTGAGAAAAATAGAAAGAGAAAGATTCGATGGATTATTCGCAACACCATCTTCGGTTCAAATTAAAATCGTCGTGCTAAAGCGAATCCCTGCTAAAACGAATTCGTTGGCCTTCCATTACGTTACGCAACACTTAATTTTAATTATGCGTAAAATGTCGTAACGACAAAAGGAAAGAGAGAGAAAGTAAACCAAGCAAGGTGTCGCGGAAGTATTAACTTTTCGACGTTGTGTTTGTGCACGTGAAAATGTGGCTGTGGTATTTTGCAGGAAACACAAGACAAGCACGAACGGGAATAGTCGCGCCGATGTTCCTTCTCTAAAATTAAATTTCAATCTCAGAGGAAGAGGGAGAGGAACGTTTCTCCCCTACGTTCCTTTCCACAGGCCCGTGAGAATTGACGAGACGATTGTCGATTATCACACACACAACAAACCGCCCCCTGCGTCGAGAACCCGACGGAGAAGAGAGATAGAAAATGAAGGGGAGGACGAAGAAATGTTGTAAGATGTGAATGATGGATAAATACGTGAGTGTGGAAGATGAGGAAAATAGTGTGTGTGTGTGTGTATGTGTGTACTTGAGCAAGAGAATCGAATAATGCAAAAGCACGGGTGTGTGAATGTGAGAGTGTGTGTGTAAGCATGCAAGCGCAGAAGAACGGGAGAAAGATGATTACTGGTGGTGGATTATGCGAGTCGAAGATGCATTCCGAAATAACTAGGTAACAAATTAACGAAAAAAAGAAAAAAAGAGAAAGAAAATTAGTCTCGCTACGAAGCTAGAATTATATTCCGCTGTCGCCGTAGAGGAATGAAATGATTTGTCGTTATTATAAATAATTAATTAATTGACGCGAAAAAAACTGAGGACGCGAAGAGGAGTAAACCGTCGAGTTCCCTTTCTTGGTTAACTAAAACAAAGAAATAACTAATAATAGTAATAATAATAATAACAATAATAATAACTAATAATAGTAATAATAATAACAATAATAATAATATTAATAATAACAATAACAATAATAATAATATCCTATATATAATAATTAGATTGGGTAGGACATTACGCGGATACTGTTCGGAGAAAAAGAAAAAAACGCTAGGGCAATTAAAATCAGATGTGATACATCTCTCGAGCAACCTCTGTCTCGTCGGAGTAGACTTCTGTTTGTCACGATCGATTCTCCCTCGTTTGATCTTAAGCCATCAAATGAAGAGAAAAATATATAGCAATAAACTGCTGAAAAATTACTCGTTTAACGTAAAATAATTCGGTCGCGATCACGTAAAATAATTCGGTCGAGATGTATCGACGCGTGAAAAACAGAATCGATTATGATAAATTCTCCTCCATTTCGGAAAAGGACGACGGGGGTGTGACGACGTGCGTAAGTTGCTCGAGCGACGTTCGTTCCATCGAAGAGTTAAAAATATAAGAAGAGACGAGAAAAAGGAAGAAGAAGAAAGACTAGAAGGAGAACAGGACGAACAGTAAAAGAAGTTGATGGAAGCGAGAAATAAGCAAGTGCTCGTAGATCGAGACGACCGCGTGTCGAATACATACATACATACATAAGCCCATTAAACTGCTAAAATAATATAATGTAAGAATTAAAGTAAACGTTTGTTACCGTTCGAACGACGTTTTCAACGATTTGATTGCGTCGCGCCAAGCATTACGACGACGTGTAAATGCATGTAGATATATTATATATAGGATGGATCGTGCGAAACGCGGAGATCGGTAGTGAGATTGTGTTCCTTGACGAGTTCGTAGCCGATTTATGCTAAACAGTTTCTCGCTTGCCGCCACTTTAATCATTTTCGACGTCTTTCGGCTTTCGTCTCTCGTCTCTTACGGGAAAAGCATGTCAGTTCGTGCAACTGAAGAGGGTCAGACGAGAAATTCGTTGACGAGAAATAATATCTCTGTTGCTGTCATCGAAAATACTTGTTTGAACATTCAGTTGCATTAAAACTCGGTTGAGATAACTAAGGGCAATTGGCTGAGCAGAAATCTCCTGTGGGAATCTTTCTGTTTCTACAATTGAGATTCTTATCTGGTTACAGGAAATTCAGTTACACAAAGGGAGTCGTTTTTTCCGCGTACTGTATTCGTCGTCAGTAAATTCTCCGCGTTTCTATCGCGACGAACCTCGTTTGAATCCTCTAATTTTGATCGTACGACGACTTTCCTCGTAATCGGATCTCTGTATTGATTCACTTTCAAGGAAAGGTTGTCCCTAAATTCGAAGGAAAATAATTGTTCTCTACCGACTCCCATATTTCACGAAATAGCCTATATATTACATATACATGATATATAAATATATACATATATATGTATGTATATCTTATATATATATGTATATATATATGTGTGTATGTGTGTGTGTGTGTGTGTGTAATTCTAATGGAGGCCGGGAGAAGACACGGGGCATATAAGTCGCAGGAAGAATAAGAACACGTCGCTTGTAAAGGAGAAGGAAGCAATTCGTTTTCAAAAAGTAGAAAGTACTAATGTTACTATGTATACACACACACGCTCGCGCGTGCGCATACTCAGTACATATATAACTTGCAGGTAACATACTCACGTACTCGTACACATGTATACATAGACACAAATACACGAGGATACAAACGGAACACGAATGACTCTCGAATAAGCTATTTAGTAAGCTAAATCTAAAGATACTAAAAAAAAAAGAAGTATATAAAGAATTTGTAAATGTGAGGGCTGCACGCGGTGGCGGCCATCCCTGCCATTCTAGTCGATCGGAATCTGTTTCGTGAATTAATTAAATTAATTAATTGATTAATCTCGAGGACTCGTTTATATAGTGTTGAGCACTGTTTTAAGTGCTTTTCATTTTTTGGCTGTGTGAAAGCTTGTACTAACGTAATTCAATGGGGCAAAAAAAGTCATCTAATTATCGTATCGACTTTGCACGCAATCACCCTTGAAATTTGTCCCAGGTGTGAAGGCCGGGAGAGGGGATAAAGTGAACATTAGTGAAAATAAAGTGGGGAAGTTAGCGTGATCGTGACCACGAGAAACGGTGGAATGAATGAGCGGTGAATAAATAAGCGAATGGTCGGTATAAAAAGAGAAACGCGAGATGAGAGAGTCGTGACGGAAGAGAACGCGGCGGTGAAGACCTGACCGCGTAAAGATATCGATAAAAAAGAAAATAATTACTAAGTGAAGATATAAATAAATAAAAAGATATAATAAAATAGTAATAACGAGTAATAGGAGTAATAAGAACTAAGGATGATATTAATAATAACCGATAAGTCATACGAACGCCACGTCTCCCTTGATACGTTAATGTACATTATATAATTCCGCATCTCCGTTTGTACGCATTTTAACAAAAGAAAAAGAAAAAAAATACTAAGAGCGAAGGGAAAACTTTGACAGACGGGAGAAGTGCAGGGGAGGGGAGAGTGAAGGAAAGGTGGAGAGGGGAGGGAAGGGGCGATAAGAAAGAATGAGAATTTTTACCACAGGATACATTTTAATGGTGTATAAAAGGAAAGGATACTATACTCTTGTATAACGGTACTAGCTCACATAAATATCCTGCCGAGTTGCCCCGGGTTATGCTAAGAGCTCCTTGGCCCGTTTTAACAAACAAACAAACAAAAAATTTATTAAGTTTATATGCGCTAAGAGAGGAGCTAAGCCCATCGCCTTATTGAGTATTAAACAGGAACAAAGTTCGCGAAATGAGGATGAAGAGCGACTTGATGAGAAAGTGAAAAAGAAGCGAAGGGAACGGCCAAAAAAGAGAAATGTAACCGAAGAAAGAGAAGTAACCAAAGAACGAAAAAAAATCACAAGAAAAAGAGCAGCAGGAGTAATGAGTGGCAAAGGAAGGAAAAGTGCAGAGAGAGAGAGAGAGAGAGAGAGAGAGAGAGAGAGAGAGAGAGAGAGAGAGAGAGAGAG
>NW_022639465.1:1680833-1710462 GCF_010583005.1 Odontomachus brunneus
AGAGAGAGAGAGAGAGAGAGAGAGAGAGAGAGAGAGAGAGAGGAAGAAAAAGGTGAAGTATGAATGACGGAAGGACTAGAAGCGAGGAGAGACAGCAGACAACACATATAATCTATTTTTCGCCTGCGCCAAATAATCTTACGAAATAACTATTATTATTAAAACGGAAGAATATAAAAGGAGGAGAAAACTGCTAATTTTTCTAACGAGCCCGCGAATGTCGCCAGGAAAGACGACCAATGTCCTACGTCTTGCCGGCGGCGATTTTTTGTAAAGCCACTATTTCTATATTGCGCGACGGGGATTGCTGCTACGCTCCGTCGAAGGATCGGGGAGATGAGGAAATTCCATGTGATCATCTGCCGATTTCAGCGAGAATCAGCACGATCGGCGGGTAAAGAAAGAGAAGAAGAGACACGATTGCAAGGATGCACGAGACCCGGCAATGAAGTTATTACATGACATATATAACACGAGAGAAGTGATATCTGTGATATTTAATCGTAATAAAACAATTCTCCGGGATTTTTTGGATAAATAATTTTCACGCTATCTCTCTTTGGTGCCTGTCGGAGTGGCACCATCGGACAACAGATATCCCGCGGATAATTAAGATTCACACCGAAATGACGTCCTTCACACGTAAATCCTCGATGTTAAGAAAAAAGAAAAGAAAAAAAAGAAATTCGACGTCACGGGTCTCAAGCGATCTGAAACCGCAATACCACCGATTCGAAGAGAAATTGTCACTTCTTTTCACGCATTCACAGGATTCTCATTGTCGCGACTCGTGCATTTTCTTTTTTTTTTAACACACGGGAGAATTGAGCGAAAGGACTGACGGAGACCGAGTTCCGTTAACCGGATACCAGGGCACTCAGGGCAACGATCAATATCGATCTTAATTTTTACGATGACCTAAGCTACTTTTGTTTGTACGTTCACTGCATTGAAAGAGAGAGAAAGAGAGAGAAAGAGAGAGAGAGAGAGAGAGAGAGAGAGCCAGAAAGACAGAAGGACAGAAAGTTGGGGAGATGCTATGGGAAATTTGAGAGTATACACACTCGAGTGCGTTCGCGCGCGTAATTTGTTTAACGAGATGAACCGAAAAGCTGTTCTCCATCATTAATAATTAAATCTTCTTAAGAATACTCGCGTGACTATGCAACTCGTAGACGAACGAGAAGCTTGATTTTCATGTTGCTACGCCTCACGCTCGGAATTTCAAGTATATAGCGATAGGTGAATATATCTTTCGCTTTTCTTCGCATATTTTATTCCTACACGTGTCTTGAGTGCGCAAAGCGGTTCGTTTGGGTGTCGCGTAAAGTGCGCGTGTAATCGAGTCGGCGATGCGAAATTGTATCCACTCGTGCAAACTAAGATCGCCATCACGTTAGCGAATTATCAACGATACCGAATCTACTAAAGACCAGAGGATGAGAGGGAGAGAGAAGAAAAATAGTAAAAAGAAAAAAAGAAGTGAAAGGATCGAACAGGAGTAAGAGGTGAATTTACCTACTTTAGGAACAAGTGTTTATCGCGAAGAAGAAAACTTTTTTATGCTGAAGTACCATTTGGCAAGCATATCCAACAATATCAACATCGAGGATCACACTCGTGAGAAAAGGTAGACGGAATGTTTCCGTCGAAAGATGAAGAGGAACGCGACAGAAAGGGAGAAGAAGAATAAAAATAGAAATCCTTTTATTAAAGAGAGAGGAGAGAAAGAGAAGAAGAAGATTGAATTTGTTACGCGTTGAAACATGGATGCATTGTTACGTACACACATAGAGACATACAGACACACAAAAATGTGCAGTATACACTACACACGATGTCCATCATATGGTTCCCACATGCAAAACACGGCAACGCTAGTCGCGCGGCAAGAAGCGACGCGGTAAAGACGTCTATTGTGAAAATGATCACAAATTCATGGAGTGAATTTGCTGGTTTGGCTGACACAGTTAATTAGTGCATAGTCTATGTACCATTGATGTTCTTAAATTGGTTATCAGATCAGGCGAATTATGAGTTTGCGATCATTATTGTGATGAACGTCGCAACTATGGATTTGTAGACTGCGCATATTTATTGAGGCGGCTGATGACAAGATTGAAGGATATAGATATGCTGAGTCAAATGCCTTCTCTGTCACACAGTGACTCTAGGAGAGAGCGATATGGGAGAACTAAAAGAGTGTGTGAAATATAGTGAAAGAAAGAGAAGGCGCATTAATCATGCGATTGCTTCTTCTCATTTGTTCTCTTCACCAACTGGACAATTAGACAAAGGAAGTATCTTACTCTCTATTGCTCTCTCTTACTAATACTAAGTTCACCCCTCCTACAGCAATGCGCAGTCTATTCCATGTGTCTAGATCGCAACCGACATTCCAGTAGAAATGTAGAAGGTCCTTAAGGATCTTCTACAATGATCGTAATGTCGATCGCAAACGATCGCAATGCTCGTTGTAACGATGATCGCAAACTCATGGCGTAAAGTTGTATGAAGCCTGCCTGAAGTTGTCTGAAGCTTATTTAAAGTTGCAACAACTAATTAGAAACGCCAGTGTTATAAAACTGTATCATTCATTGGCTGTTGTGACCTTAGACGAGTTCATGAGTTTGCGATCATTGTCGTAACAAGTGCGTCGCAATCGACATTGCGAAAAGTAATAGGAGAGATTTAAGGGAAATTTTATTACAGTATTTGCACAGTATGTTAAAGGTTATATATGCAAAATGTGTTCCGTGATGGTGGAATGTGTTCCGCAGAGCTATTGTTTATCTATTGTTTCCGGAAAATTGAGAAATCAATTGGCTACCGTGTTACTTTTTGCCGCGTGAGAAATATCACCGCGTCTTGTTCGCAGGCGTTGATAATTATGTTCCTCTCGTTGAAGTTGATAAGGACGGTGTACGATTCAAGCGAATGACTGGGATCGATTTGTCGATCGAGGCCCGAAGTATTAGGACGAAGTAATCTTTATCCACTAGCTGTACACTAAGAGAACCGCGTAGTGCTCATATCCGTTTGTTAATGTTTCAGATACTTTATTAAATGTTGATATAAAATGTATTGTGAGATACATTCCTTGTTTGTGCCGGAACCTGCCGCGTTTTAAGCCTTCGATCCTTCACACTGCTGTGCCGCTTTTGAAAAGCCTTACAATAGACGCAATTTTCATAGTTTTCATAGACTCTATGTCGCAATAACGTATACGTATGTGTACTCTGCGTTACTCTACGCTGCAGTAGAGACAGGTATTAATTTGTAGAAGTTTCTCTTTGAGAAACTTGTATCAAAACAGAGATAAATCACATAAATCCGTCAATTACATATATAGAGTGTCTGAAGATTCTAGGCAGCTGAGATGTGCTGGTAGAATGGGTAAAACTGAACAGGGAAGTCATACATTATCTCGTAAATTTTGCAAGTTAGTTATTAAGGAACTAATTAAACAATATCAGCGAATGAGCGCACGGGAAACGGTAAAAGGGATTCTGTAGACATGTCTAATGATAAGAGATAGCTTCCAGCTTGTAAGAAAGATGTCTTGCTTCTAGGATAGGGAAAGTTACTTAATGCAAGTAACGCGTTACCATTATTTAAAAGTGACGACTAAACTTCATTATTATTTTCGTTACTTTTGTAACGTCCTTAATGCTAAAATTAAATTAAACATAAAATATTGATAAAATTACATATTTTTGTTACTACTTTATATAATTATTTATCTTTTATTATATTATTGTTAAAATTAAATTGGTTACTTTATTGGACGATATTGTGAAATATAATATTATGATTTCATAAGAATTTTCTTCTTTTTACCAAATTTTAATTATGATTTTTATTAATTTTTAACGGAAGTTAATGTTCCATAGTATTGTTATATAAATGACTTTTTTTGTACAAACTTATTTGTACAAACCTTCTGACGCTAAATAACCACTCAATAAACTGTTTTGAACGCACTGTTTAAAAAAGAGGTGTTATACTTAAAGTTTTTTTAATTTTTGAGTAAATATTAACATTTCGATATTAGAATTCTTCGATTTCCAGAACTGTTGCAACTGTTTTTATATAGATCTATTTTTATTATTGTTTACTGATGAAAAAGAAAAAAATTTATCATTGTTATCACCGGAATTTATATCTATGTTTTCACTTTTCAAATTTCTAATAACAAGTTAACTAGTACAATTTTGGGTGTAAACTGGCAGTTTTTAATCCCTTTTCGAACGCATTGAGGGGAATTTAAAATTAAATATCAATAAAATAAGAAATATTAAGTTAAATAAATGAATAATGTTTTTTCATTTGAAATTAACAAACGTATGTTAATCATATTAACAACTTACTGTATAACTAAACTATAGTAGTATAGCAAACTTAACTGTATAGCTAGGACCAATGAATAACAATTTGTAAGTCTGTACAATCTGTGGCAATTTGTTCTCTGTTTTTCAGAGAAATGTATTATAATGTAACGATAAAAGTAACCGTTATTTTCGTCATTTTATCGAAAAAAGTGTAACGATGTTATTATTTTCGTTACATATAGAGAAAAATAATTATCAAATCGTCATCGAAAAAAATAACTGTAATGATAATGACTTTACGACTAACATGTTACTTCCAAGCTTGTTTACTTCTTCGAATCTTCTAGCAACGTCTCTTCGCTATTAGCTAATGCTACAAAATTTGCAAAATGATTTCCCTGTTCGGTTCTGATTCGTTCATTACGATTGTGCTTTCAGACACCCTGTATATTTTATTAGAGACTCAGATCATTACGAATGTTGTTAATGTTCTCTCCATCTTTCTCTTTTGAATCATAGTTTAAAGGGAAGCGCAGCACTGTGAAGGGTTTAAGCGCGAGTACTCCAGCCGTGTCAGTCGTTCGATCGGTCAGCCATTCATTAGCAATTATTAGCGCGCTTGCGAATGTACAGGGTAATTCGAACATACTTACAAGAACTTTGAGAACCTAATGTGAGATTCAGACGTTTCCTTCGCTCCGCCAGACGCGCGATTAAATGAGCACGTGAACGCTTCCGCGAACGAATCTGCCTATACCGTCTAATTAATTAATTAACTAATTAATTAATTAGTTTCTTACTCTGAGCAGCTTAAGACGCGTGCAATGTTCTTGGGAATATCCTCGGAGGGGAGAGAGATTCGGTATAGATAGTTTTATAGTTAGTACTCTCCGACAAGGTATTCACTTGTCAAATCGAATTGGCGATCCGCAAATTGAAGTAGAGGAAGGGAGGAAGAGAAACGAGGTGTACTTAAAGGGTAAGTTTCGAAGGAACGGAGATAACGGAGAACGAGAGATCGTTGCGCAAGTGTTTCTCGTTTCCGAATGTTCGTTTTAATTTCTTTCGCGTGTCACGTCGATTCGCGACTTCTTACGACGGCTTGTTTACCTCATGGTTAATTACTTATACTAATGTTATCGCGATCAGTATCGCAAAGTGGACAAACCAAGTGAACACTCGATTCTTCTCGTCTCGAGGACAACTGTGTGCGATTTGTGCGTGATTTAACCGTTTGATTGCCGAAGTATAACGTTGATTCGGATTTTCCGAATATATTCACGAAAGATAATATGATCTTATTTTCTCCTCTTTTTTTTTTCGAGGGATCACGGGTTGAGAAACCGTGAGTATCGGAATACGTGCAGACGTTTCCGCGCGCGATGATATTATTTATGTCGAATTTATGCTCGCTGGGGCTATATCTTAAACATACACACGATAACATTTTAGCATCAGAGATACGACTTTCACTTTTATCTTACGCGCACACACCAGGTATTCTGAGTATCCTTAAATTCTTCAGATTCAGACAGCTGCATTTTAGCATTTTAAATGCGCGTGGTAAGGACCTTGTATTTAATTACATTCGAAGATGCTCTCGCGCTCAAACGGTTAATCGGAAACTCTCCGATTCGCATAACTGAAGAGTTCTTCGCTGCCAATTAATTATCGCTAATTAGAGATAGTCCGACTTCGAGCGATCGCTGATGCGAAATCAAACTGGGCGCATAGCCACCTCGGAAATTCCCCGATCGCGAGCGGGAAGAAAGTAAAACCAATTTCGCACGAGTCACAGCACAACACGATGCGGCGCGATGCGCGAATGCGTTTTGAGAATTCGACAAACGAATCCTGTCTTTGTCCATCGCCCGGTCCGACGGAGAATTTAGGTCGAGGTTCCCGAGCTACTCGGGAATCCCCAACCTGCCACGAATGGCGTAAATCGAACCACCGCTAACGTTCGAATGTAATTCGAGTGTGAACCTGTCGTGATTATGACTTGATCGCGGTACTACTGTGAAGCGATCGAACGTGATTCAGTTTTAATCCGATTGCGACTCGTGCGGGATTGGCTTATAGAAGGGCGAAAGCCACTAGAAGAATTCACGCCGCACTTCACTTCTGCTAATATCCGCAAAATTCGGAAACGATTGCGAACGATCGCGTTAGGGATGGCAATGTAATTTCGATATTTCCCGAGTGTCGATTTTCTCGTTATCTGCTGTGATGATGGCAAAATAATATCGCTTTTCAGGGAATGTGCACCCTCACTTTCCCAGCGTAAGCAGTAAAATTAATGACGCTTCGGAGAAACTCTTTCAATGATCGGTCGAAAGAGATAACGATTTTTGCCAACTCCAGAAGCAAAGATGTGACGTCGACAATTAGGAAATATCGGTAACTGGCAGGACCTCGACTTTTGCCATCCCGAGCCGCGTATACACACCACGAGAAAGCGCTCATGAAAAATTTGTAACGTTTTATAAATAAATTGGCATATCAGTCCTATCAATAGTGCAAGTGAGAGAGAGAGAAAGAGAGTGTGAGTGAGAGGTGGGAGGTGGGAGAAGAGTGAGGGGGAGGGGTGAGAGAGAAAGAGAGTAAGGGAGAGAGAGAAAGAGAGGAAGAAAGAATGAGCGAGCGAGCAAGAGAGAGAGAGAGAGAGAGAGAGAGAGAGAGAGAGAGAGAAAGAAAGAGTAAAAGAGAGAAAAAGAAAGAGAGAGGGAGAGAATGAGAGAGAGAGAAAGCGAGAAATATTCGTAAAATTATTGTTCTCACTTCTTCATCGATGAACGCTCTGCTGGCTTGGAGCTGTAGTCATATCGTTAGTGTGTAAGGCTGTACGTGACGATGTTAATTATTGTAATATAAAGGGGCAGGAGATAAACGACGCGAGAGAAATAAAAAAAAAAGTTAGGAGAAATAACATATTAAACCGTATTATTACCATGTGACGAACAATGTAAGAGCATCAAGTGGCGGAGAAAAATTGAACTCGTTATCGTTTGTCTGGTATTACTGGGCATGCTTCGAAGGGACAGATTTTTTATAAGCCGAGACTATTTCCAAACCTCCCCGAGCACCACAAAACCCCTCCCCCAATCTTCATTGAATATTCTCACACAACCGAGACGTAAAACTCTCTCCGTTTGTTTTATGCGTGTTTGACAGGTTTTGTAGAGGATAAAAACGCTGGACAGAATGAATATGTACGAGTGAATGAAAGAGAGAGAACTGGCGTGCATCCGCGTGCGCGCGTGTGTGGGAGAGAGAGAAAGAGCTAGAGAGCTAGAGAGAGAGAGAGGGAGAGAGAGAGAAGCATAAGACGCAGAAGCAATCGCACCTCGACCGAATTTAAATCTATAATTTTCTCTCACATATATCTCTGCGCAGTGTTTTGGGCCCTTCCGTCCAATACGCGATGTACCACTGTCATGATTTATTTAATTTTTGCAAATCTACGTATACAATAAAATTGTTATTGCTGAAACGATAAGTATGTAAAATATGTATACTGTACATTTCGACCTTCGTTCTAAAAAAAAGCATTATTAAGGTCTCGCTGGACCAGGATTCCTGCCGTCCTGGCGTGTGTTGTAATTGTATATGTACATATACATGCGTATTTTTTAATATCAGACGGTACTTTACTCGATAATTAGGATCGCTTATTAGAAGGTATATATATTTATATATAAATATAAAGACACAAAGGTATATATGTGTATATAAATATATGTACGCATACGCGTGCACGTGCGCGCGCGAGTTCGTGCACGCGTGCACACATATTGCGCGATAAATGAGAGCGGCATTCCCGAAGCCATTGTCTGCGATGAACGATCTCCGAAAGGAATAAAGCACTTTCACGTAGCAACGTGTTCCTAATCACTCGTGACATCCAGCTATTCCAGCAAGTTTCTTACAATCGACAATTATGTCTTCGTCCGCTGTATCATATTTTATCCTAATATCAATCCGATCCTAGTTTTGGAATGTTGAAAAGTAATTAGAACTCATATCTTAAAAAGGCATTCAAGATTAAATGATCTGTCTAATCCATCCCTCAGACGTGCTACTTGAAAATAAAGATCCGTCCGAGTCATCGTTGAGTGTGTTATGTCATTTAAAAATAAGTATCTCTCTGGATCTGCCGTCGAATCGTAGTATTTGAAAGTGAAATAATATCCATCTGACCTGTAATTGAGTCGTATAACGACTTTAATTTCTTGTTAAAGATCGTGATAGCTTATTAGCAGATAGTTACTTTGGAACTAATAAGGTAAAGTATATTTAAGTGTAAAGTGAATCTTTAATTTTTCAGATTCATCATTGAAAATAAATGAAATTCGGTGAACTGTAACTTAAAAAAAAATAAAACAAGTGAGATGGTTTCAGAAATATTTTAAAGCGTAAAGCTTTTAGATATAGTTTGAACATCATGTTTATTTGTTTCTTGTAATGTTATATGAAAAAAAATCATGATCGGTCAAATTTCAAATTTTTTTATGTAGTATATTAAATTGTAATATGTAAATAAAAAATCGCGTATGCATGTGTATATCTACACTATTTGTAACTATGGATACTTCCTTTTATTAGATTGCAAAAATTCGTATGATATTAAAGCCATTTATTTATAACAATGAGGTAACATATAATATTCTGATTAAAATACTGGCCATTGCTATTAATAATTTTTCGCCATCTTTCGGGTAATAGTTTGATCCCGCGCTGATAAAATAATCATCTTTTAAGGCAATCCATTTATCGAACCATTTTCTCAACATTCGCGAACTGTGTATCAGGTAATGCTGCATCGATCTGAATAAACAAAAATCAAATAGGGTAATGCCTGGAGAGTACGCAGGACATCTGAGTCTGGATGTGGCAAGACTTCCTGATCTAACTCGGACAACGTCTCTTTAATCACAACAGAAATATGCAGTCTGATGTGAGGCAGGATGACTTTGCGTCGATTCATTTCCTAGTAAATGCCATAATTATTGACTGTAACGATTTTGTATGACAGTTTGCCTCAGTAGTAATAGCATATAGCAAAGCATTCCTTCTTAATCCCCTTAGATACATAAAAGAACTTTATGACCGTGGATGTTTTTTTATGTATGTTAGCCGGGATCAATACATGACCTTTTGCGTTTATGATTGTTAAAATAGATTCATTTTGAGTCACTCGTAATTATTTATTACGAAAAAAACTCTTTTTGTGTTTGACAAACAATAAGGGAGATAGTAAGCCGGTTCACAATCGCGATTATAGAGAGGAAGCCATCTTCCTTTCTTCTAAATCTTTTTCACTGCTTTCAAATGACGATATACTGTTAATTCATCAATTGCAGTTGCTCTGTAAGCTTTTTTAATATTTGGATCGAATTTTCGTTGAGCAATACTTCCAATTCTCTTGTTTGTTCTCCATTTCATAAATGACCAGAACATGGCCTTGACACATCGTAATTATCATTTGTGCGGTTGGACCGCAAAATGTCTCGAAAACATTATATGAGGGAATATCTCATTACAATATGTCATTGAAAATGGCTGAAACATAACTGCCTCTTAACATGGATGGATATCGGCTGACAACTCGGAGCTGTCCGATGGAGAGAAAACGGAGTAAGGTAAGGCTCAGAAGTGCCAGATCTAATACGCTGGTAGTATAACTACAACGTATGCGGCATAGCGTACAGAAGCGAAGAACTGTGTACATATGAGCTGTCATCACGTACGTAAAATATTTCACCAAATCAGGAATTCTTATTCTTTAATAAAGATAAATTTTTATATATTTTAGTAATTCATATACATTTGCAAAAAAGCATTGCAATAGTAAAAGTATTATCTTTTTTAAAATACTTTTTATGCTATATTTTTTTTTCAATCAAGTTTTTTAAAGTTAACTTTACATTTTCATGAAAAAGAAATATTGCCGGATTTAACGTCATTTAACATGTATCTTAAGGAAATTACTTGATAGCATTTTATTTGTCTACCATCTCGCATTTGTTTTTTCGCGATGCGCTTAATTCTGGAAGAAACGTGTTGTTGGCAACATGCTACACCTTGTGAAGGGGATAATGCGCTCAAGCGAACGACTGAGATGTCAGACGGCGCACGATTCCTACTTCACACGTTAAGGTCGTTCTATATTAGTTGCAAGCAGCACTATTTCCGACAACCACAAAAGATATCATTGTGATTAAAAAAAAATTAAGTTCTTTACAATTTATCCTGTTGGAATTCAGAGTTTACAATAATACTAATAATATTAATACTATAATAATACTATTAATAACGGTTCGTTAAATAAACCATGGAAGCGTACTTTTCGACGTCGCTGACAGTCTTTTTTACTACCGATTGCATTTTTCGCACATTTCTCGGCAACCACTAAAGATATCAAGGTGACTCAAAGGATACTATATATCTCACAATTCATCTTATTGGAATTGGTAGTTTATAATAATACGAATAATACCGGAGACTCCAAATACATCGGTCCGAATCGCGGCATAATAATTTAGCGGAGACTCAAAACACTTCGGTTCGAATCACGGCATAAAAGTTTAGCGGAAGCTATAAACACGTCGCTTCGATGCCTGGTTTAATTGTTTAGCGGAGATATGAAATACCTAGGCTTAATAGTATAGCGGAAACTGGAAACACTTCCGTTCGAAATACCGCTGAAAAGTTTAACGGAGACACGAAATACCTCGGTTCGAATTCCGGCCTAAATATTTAACAGAGATTCAAAACACCTCGGTTCGAATCCCGGCTAGTAGTTTAGCGGACTCTCAAAAAACCTCGGTTCGAATCCCGGCTTAAGAGATTCAACGGAGGAACAGTTCAGTGGAGACTCGAAATACCTAGGTCTGAATCCCAGCTTATTAGTTTAACGGAGAGACGCTATAGCCCTTAATCTCAACTTCCTTTTGTTGATAAAAGATTGTCCCTTAAAAGTGGCATTTAGCCAATCAGAAGGCTTATAAGCTACTTTCACACGGGTGCTTTTATTTAAAAAAAAAGGAGAGCTCAGAATAAAGACCTACGTACATAAAAGCAAAATTGCACGTAGAAACGAGTTTTCATACACGAATTTTTGTTTTGCATATGCAGTTTCATTTTCAACTATTTACTTTTTCCTACCTGTACTTTGAGTGGCGTGATTAATACACGCTTAGATTTATTCACGCGTCGTATACTATTTCTTCCTCCCAGAAATGATATCACCCCCAGTGAAATTTAATTTGTCGTTTTGTCAACGACAAACGCGTATGCATAAGAAGATATCTCCGAAGAGATAATATGTCGTATATATAATACGATGTAACAAATTATAAAGTATAATAATCACATAGTATATATAGAGTATATATAGAGTATATATAGAATATATATAAAGCATAAAAAAAGCATAAGTAATATATACAGAGCATATAAATCTTACATGTTAAAATATATCGGTTTAATGTATCATCAAGAAATAATCCGACGAGAAGGAAGCCTGCCGAATCGAAATTTAAATTGGCCATTGTTATGCAAGAATGATCCAATTCAAAAAATTATAAGGTTTTATCAATGGATATTCCATTCACATCTTTTTAAAACAAACAAAAAATTCAAGCATTGTAGATGCTTGAAATGAATTAAGAAACAGTTTTTTTATTTTTTATTAGCCGCGCCTTTTTGCACATTTTTCTAAGGATTAAGCTAGTTAGTATTCTTAAAGAAATGGAAACGCTTGACTCGTTGAACTATTGCGAAAATCTCAGAGCTAAATTCTTTGGTTGGATCATTCTTACGTAACTCCGGCGAGTTACAAATTCCAATTCTTACTTTACTTCCCATTGGACCCAATGCGATTTATGTTTACGTGCATGCAATCTACGTAAAGTGACGCTTTTTGTCTACTATATGGGCGTCTAAATTGAGCACTCACCATTGTACGTCGTCCCACTGTGTCCAGGGTCCACCAGCCATCCTGTCGCTGCATCTGACACTGCAATGGTCCTCGCGTTCCACGTCACTTATAATTCACTCCCGACCGCGATAATCTAACGGAGGTTTCACGAAAAATCCCGTCTCTCTTGGGGGATACACTCCGAGTTGCGAATTGCCTGCAACACCTGCTCGCGTGAAAAGCACGCGTCTTAATTTGTCTTAATTATCGCCTCAATTGTCGCGAAGTCAAAACGCGGTATTCTAGATTACTCTGCGTCAATTTTTAATCTAGATCTTTATTCTGACCTCTCTTTTTTTTTAATTAAAGCACCCATGTGAAAGTAGCTCATAAGCCTTCTGATTGGCTACATGCCACTTTTAAGGGACAACTTTTTATCAAAAAAAGGAAGTTGAAAATAAGGGCCATAGTATCTCTCCGCTAAACTAATAAGCCGGGATTCAAACCTAAGTGTTTCGAGACTTCGCTGAACTACTAAACCGGGATATGAACCTAAATGTTTCGCGCTTCCGTTAAACTATTAAACTGGGATTCAAACCGAGGTCTTTCGTGGGTCCGCTGAAGTATTACGCCGGAATTTGAATCGAGGTGTTCCGTGTCTTCGCTAAACTATTCAGCGGGGATTCGAACGGAGGTGCTTTCAGTCTCCATTAAACTACTAAACCGAGATTCGAACTTAGGTGTTTCAAGCTCCCGCTAAACTATTAAGCCGGGATTCGAACCGAGGTGTTTCTAGTGTTCGCTAAATTATTAAACCGGAATTCGAACCGTAGTCTTTCGAGTATCCGTTAAACTATTAAGCTGGGTTTCAAGCCTAGTTTCGAGCAATTTTTCACAGTCTTTCCAAGTATCTTTCGCGTTTACAAAGGTATATTTTCGAAAATAACGTCAGGTTTACTTATTTCATTCTGCAACATATTCTGAGTGACAGTGTGTTAATGTCACTCTGCTCCTTCAGTAACACACATAGAATCTTAAAATAATTTCTCAATATCCCAAATTTGCACCCATAACGTTAGATTCATATGATTTTTCACAGTCTTTTAGAATAATTTTCACGGTTGCGAGAGTTCAGTTCGAAAAAAAAGTGCACTTTTCACCTTGCATCGTCTCCTTGATGACAGTGTGTGTTTGCGTCACTCTACTCCCTCAGTAGCACTCCCATAATCTTGAAAATAATTTGCCAATATTCCAAAGTCGCGCCCACAATGTTACATCCATCTAAGCTTTATGCTCGGATTCACGCGCATACGCAGTGGTACCTATCTGCGCATGACTCGAAAGTCGATCATGTTACTGCAGGTTAGGTCATTCTAGGGTAATTTTTCACAGTCTTTTAAAGTAATTTTCACGGTTGCGAGATTTCAGTTTCGAAAAAGAAATGCGCATTTCGCCTTTCGTTGTCTCCTTGATGACGATGTGTCATTCTGATTCCTCAGTAGTACCCCCAGAAACTCGAAAATAATTTATCAATATCCCAAAGTCGCGCCCATAACATAGGTCCATCGTATCTTTATATTCGGATTCTTGCGCATGCGCAGTGGTATCTATCTGCGCATGGGCCGGAAGTCAGTCATGTTACTGCAGGTTAGGTCATATAGTATTATAGTGTAGAGCACATTCTAGGGTAATTTTTCACAGTCTTTTAAACTGTAGGTCATATAGTGTTAGCGTGTAGAGCACATTCTAGAATAGTTTTTCACAGTATTTTATAGTAATTTTCGCTGTTGCGAAAGTTCAATTTCGAGAAAGACATGCGTATTTCGCTTTGCATCGTCTGCTGTGTGACAGTGTGTGTTAGTGTCATTTTGCTCCCTCAGTAGCAAAACCTAGGCTTTTACCGGGCGTACCGCGAGACAGTGTGCGCCCTGGTGGTAGCCATAGGAAGGGTCAAGACCCGGGTCTTGGAGGCCTACGAGGACCTCCTAGAAACATTGAGTAGGGACCCATGGGGACGCCCATACAAGGCGGTGTTAGGGAGGCTCCGCCCGTGGGCGCCTCCGGTCACTGAGGTCCTAGACTTCTGGAGGAGGATGAATGCCCTGTTTCCGGTAAGGGGGACTGGACGGCATCGTCCCTCAGTATCGGACCAAGTTGACTGGTCCGAAGACTTGGGGGTGACGAAGGTGGAGATGGCCGGGGCTTTCCGGAGACTCGGGGCTAAGAATACGGTCCCGGGTCCCGATGGAATCCCTGGCCGAGCCTGGGTTTTGGCCAGGAGCGTCTTTGCGGACTCCCTCAGACAGGTGTTTATAGCCTGCCTAAGGGAGGATGAATTCCCCTAATCTGGAAGGAGGCGCGTCTGGCCCTCCTCCGGAAAGCCGGGAGGCCCGCGGAGTCTCCCATCGTGTACCAGCCGATTTGCTTGTTGGACGACGTGGGCAAATTGTTCGAGCGAGTGCTCGCGGCCCGCCTCGTCCACCACTTGTCGATGGTGGGTCCCGATCTGGCAGAAAGCCAGTACGGTTTCCGGCAGAGTCGATTCGCAATGGACACTGTCCTACGTGTTAAGGCCTTGTCGGAGCGGGCGACTTCCCGGGGTGGGGTGGCATTGACCGTAATGTCAATATTGACATTACCAATGCGTTTAACACCCTGCCTTGGGAGCATATAGAGCAGGCGCTCGAGCGCCACTAAGTGTTTGTCTATATGAGAAGGATAATCGGGTCCTACCTGAGTGACAAGTGGATAAACTTTACCGGCCGGGGTGGCGTTGTGCCAAGATGGGGGAGTGCGTTCTCTGGAACCTAGGCTATGACGCGGTTCTGCGGGTCTTTCTCCCCGCAGGCCTACACATCGTCTGCTATGCGGACGATACATTGATGGTGGCTCGCGGGACGGACTAGGGAGGGGCGGTGCGCTTTGCGGTGGAGGCCGTGCGGCTCGTCGTCAGCAAGATTCGCGACCTGGGTCTGAGGGTGGCCGAGGATAAGACCGAGGCAATATGGTTTCACGCGCCTCGCCGGCGGCCCCTTCTGACCCACGTCAGGATGGGAAGAGCCCGGATCAGGGTTGGGTCCCTGATGAATGAAATATTTGGGACTCATCCTGGACAGTTTCTGGCGCTTTGCCACCCACTTGGAGCCAGTGGGGCCCAAGTTGTTGGGGGTGGCGAGAGCATTATCCTGCCTTATGCCCAAGGGGGGCCCGTGGTGAGGACCCGTCGCCTTTACGCGGGGATGGTCCACTCGGTAGCCTTATACGGGACCTCGATATGGGCTGTGCCCCTGTGAGCATCTAGAGCGTATTCTGGAATAATTTTTTACAATATAATTTACAAAATAATTTTTTAATTAATTTTCGCGTTTGCAATAGTGTATTTTCGAGAATGACGTGACATATGCGTATTTTGCTCTGCGTATTAATGTCTCTTTACTTCCTCAATAACACGCTTAGAATTTTGAAAATAATTTTACTATAGTCCAAAGTCGCGTTCATAACGTTGGATCCAACTTAGCGTCGTGGGAAATTTGGATTCTCGGGCCGAAATCCGGTCATATTACTGCATGTTATTTAGGTTATATAGTATTAACATCTAGAGCATATTCTGGAATAATTTTTTACAGTTTTTTAATGTAATTTTCACGTTTGCAAATATGTATTTTCGAAAATATTGTGACGTGTTGCGTATTTTGTTCTGCATCGTGTCTTGGATGACAATGTGTGTTAATGTCACTCTACTCCCTCAGTAACACGCCTGAGAGTGTTGAAAATAATTTTCCAATATCTCAAAGTCGCGTTCTTAACGTTGAATCCACTATATTTCATCATATCTCACCAAATTTTTCCGTTAAATTTTAAGCTGAGTTTCGAATTGATGTGTTTGGAGTCTCTGCTAAACTATTAAGCCGAGTTTTGAAACGAGTCGTTTTGTCTCTGGTATTATTCGTATTATTATAAATTACCAATTCTAATAAGATGAATTGTAGGATAGATAATGTCCTTTGAGTCACCTTGATATCTTTAGTGATTGCCGGGAAATTCCCGAAAAATGCAATCTGTAGTAAAATCTCTGTCAGCGACGTCGAAAAGTACGCACGCTTCCACGGCTTATTTTACGCACTGTTATTAATAGTATTATTATAATATTAACCTTAGGTATATACACACTTATTTTTTGCATACGTAGACACTGGGGCCTGAAGGACCCCAGCTACTTTTTTTATTATAACTCTAGTAAAAATTACCATATTTTGATTTTTTTCCCGATTGTTAATAGACTAATAAACATATATTTATTAAGAATTAGGATTAAATTGTAATAAGCATCACATAATAACGTTGGAATTACTCATAAATGCAAAGGAAACGACATTTTATTTTAATAGTTTGAAAAATGCATATTTTTTTTTATAATAGAGATAATCGGAAAAAGTTTTCAGATTTTTAAATGACATATTTCAAGGTACAAAGAAAAAAATCATCGCTTAAATATTGGAATATTATCATAAAAATTACAAAGTCCAAAATTGACGATTTTTTATATTTTTATTTTCTGGCGGTTTTGCAGACAAGTATAAAAGTTAGGATTTTTGTTAAAAAATACAAATTCAATAACTTGTAATGCATGTTAATTTATAAAAAAAAATGAAGAATACAAAATATTAAAAAAAATAAATATTATGTCATATCATCAATTTATTTAGTACACAACAAAAATCGATGAGACTTGCATCGAGGAATTTTGCCAACAGAAACAGAAAAATGTCAATAATTTAAAAGCAGTAAATAACATTCACCCAACAAGGCAGTATTATTTTTGGCGTTTAGTCCGTGTGTTTCTGTCTCCCAATAAAAATTATTTTTTTTTACATTACTTATTTAATCTAACATTTTTAGAATATATATTTACACTATAAACTCGAATAAAATTAATTACAAAATATATTTGCAAAAAAATTGCACGAAGTACACACTGGGGTCTGGGAGACCTCGGATTTACTTTACGTGTGAATTATCATAAAACCAACAGCAATTGACTGCTCCGAAAGTTGCTATCTACAGAGGACATTTTAACTTTTTTTTATACGGCGGTCATATCCTCCTTACTTATTCTCTTTATTAATATTAAAGTTTCAATTTTTGCCTGGGGTCTCGGAGACCCCAGTGTGTATACGAAGGATTAGTATTATTGTAAACTTTGAATTCCAACAGGATAAATTGTGGAGAACATAGTTTCCCTTGAATCATATCGATACCTTTTGTGGCAGCCGAGAAATAAGCAAAAAATATGAGCGCATGTTTAAACTTGTATATTTATTTATTGTTTCATATTGTCCAGTTTCCAAATCCTTTTTTCTTATAAAATTACGCAGAACGCAGCACGAGAAAGATGAGACTGATAAGAGATGATAAGTTCGCCGTTAGCTCACTTCGTACTTACGTCGCGCGGTCCGCTTATCAATGGTGAGACAAGAACAGAGCGATTAGACGCTTGTCCTTTTTTAACTTACTATCATTGTACGGAAGTACAACAGGCACAAACCACGCGCAATTTATCGTTACCACCGCGAAAATACGCCTAATGAACGTAGTAAAGGCTTACTTTGTTAGATGGCGTCTCGAAAATGCGCCTAATAGAGTCCCTATAAGGGCGCGTTCAGATTCCCTATCTAGGTGCACTCTAAAAGTGCGTTCCTACTTAGCGCGTCACGCGTCGCGTCTTCCTTCGCGGACCAATCAAACTGTCCCATTTTATTCGTCGTAAAGTTAGGCAATTATATGGGACGATTTGATTGGTCGGCGAAGGATGACGCAACGTGTGACGCGCTAAGTGGAAACTCAGCTTAATACTAGAAGTGCTATAGTATATGTAACATATACTATAGTGTTTCTAGTAATAGAATGCACCCGGATGAGAAATCTGAACGCAGCTTAAGATAGAATTTGGCCACGTGCGTGGCTTCCTTATTGGCCGAAACAAGGTTTGGAAAAACATGATAGAACCGATAAAAATTGTCATAGGAAGTGGGATAATTTAAAAAATAAAATAAGAAAATTATGAACAATCAGTAGTCTTTTTTATTAAACTCTAAAATGAATAAATAAAAACATAATTTTGAGTGTAAACTTGAAACATTATTAATCTGCAGGAAGCAAATACAGTGAAAAGCCTTTCTGATAATAGTTCTTGTATCATGGAACATAACACGTTGGCATTTTGAAATCTGAAAATTCATATTGCACTATTTTATACAATTGCCTTTTTAGATATTATTCAGAATAATATGAGGTTATGATGACAATTTATATAATGAATACAATTTTTTTTATAATATCACAATGGCCTACGTCACGCTGTAAGCGGACCAAATCTTGCATTTCCACAGACTTTTATAGGTGCGTTCAGGGAGCTCGCTATTAGCGCTATTCAGCTCTACCATGTCATTCTATCCTTGTTGTATATCTAAGGAGCAATAAAGATAGAAGAACGCGGTAGCGTTAGTAGCGTGATCCCCGAACGCACCCTATATAATTACTAGACTGCTAACTCCCTTATATAGCGCTATATAAAATTGACCCCGAAAAGTATGTATCACGCACGGGAAAAAGGCATCTGCGCATGCCTGAAACTGGTGTTCCAGAAGAAGAGGGGATATAAATGTAATATGACCGATGCCGCCTACTTAAATAATTATGTACGTACAGAGTGAAATACGTCAAAGTGAAATACGTTACAATAAAAAATTTGTAAAAATAAGTGATTGATCAATTGTATACCTACATCAGAGTGCAATAATGCCTAAAACGAGATGCTACATTGTGCATGTTGGAACACCAAATAGGCGCATGCGCGAGATTTCTGTACATATTTTTCGGAGTTATGTACTGAGTCGGAGTTAGAAGTCTAGTAGTATATAGAAGTCTGTGGGCCAGACTCTATTTTATAGGGACTCTAGTGCTTAGCTCTGGCCACTAAAATCAGGCTGGTGGCCGCTCTCAGGCTGCTCTCTGTTTTTAGCTGTTTTACATATATTCAACACGTAAGAATACATGGACGGAGTGCAAAGTGCAATTATGGACGAGGGGCTGTGAAACCCAAGGGGTAAGAGGATTACATCGTTGCGGCCATTATGATGTCGGAGGTATGCATCTATTGTCTATGTATAAAAACAGCGATCGTTAGGCTTCACCCCTTAGGCTTCACCCCTGCGACAATTCCATGTATTCTTACGTCCATGTTCAACACATATTTATTGACTTATTTTACTAAAATTTTATTTACATGTTAGCCGAGATTCAAACCCATTAGGTGCAAAGAGGTCGTTTCACGACACCGTTAGATGGCGATAAGCATTCCGTTAATTGTATTTTAAGAAATTTAGCACATTGGCTGCATTTAGAAACATAGCTGATTAGTGAGCGGTCAGTGATTATTGATCCTTACTGTTGAATCCCTAACTTTAGACCAATTACGTTGACTAATTACTCAACCGTTGTGTAACCGTTGTGTAATCGTTATGAACGCACCCATTAGATATTTATATCGGTCGATATCTCTCCTTCCAACTGCAGGTCGAACTTTGCTAGAAAATAAGTATATGAGAAGAGGTTATATTTATCGTACTTGATGAAAACATCGCGTTTTAAATAAATATTGAACAAGTAAATATTGAATAATATTGAGCTTTGTGATATTTAAAGCTGCATTTTATCTCACAGGTCAAATTATATTTATGCTTTGGTCATATCAGGTGCTTGATCAATGTGCTAAATTTTTATTTTTATGACATACAATATTTACTTATTATCGGTGTTATGAGTAGATATTTATTATTTACGGTCTTTCAAAGGGAATCTTAAAATAATTGTAACTTATTATAGATTACAGGAATAATCAATTTAATACGTATAAATCTATATAAACTTGGATCTCTCTCTCTTTTTCTCTCTCTTTCTCTCCCTCTTTCTCTCTCTCATTAATAAACGGCGTGATATATACCAGAAGCCGTGATCCATTGCGGTAAGCTGCCATCGTCCTGGTTCATTAGCTCGTTTCCGACTGGCAGTCGATCGGAACGCAGCTGCGTGCCGTACATCGAAGGAATTATTCTCGTTATAGAGGTTACGCGCGTACGGGTTATGAAATGCTAGTTGATGCACCGTCAGACGATATCATCGATGAGAATATCCGGTGAAACTGATTAAAGCCTTGATACAAATGTCAACTGATATTAAATTAAATCGATCTGACAATCAATGCATGTGAAATGTCACCGTGTTGTAATACAATAGTTTGCTCGCATATTTAGAAAGGACTGTTATAGTCGGTAAATTATTGGGAGAAATTGGAGCTCTCCGCGTGAATCTCAACGAGCGAGAGAGCTATGGAAGTAGCAGAAACGACTTGTTTCGCTTTTAACGTCGATGCATTGGACGTTCGAACTTTTTAACGTGCTTGGCTCATAAAGAGAATTGCACGCGGATCTCAACATCGGATCGAAAAAAGTGCAATTTCGACAACTGGATAACAAAGGACGCGTTGAAAGACTGAAGAAAGTAGGATTCAATGATTCCTAACCTCTTACCTTGACGGAAGTCAGTTTCAGCCAAATCGGCGAGACTCACAAAAAAACTTAAAGTAGATCACTCGGCGACCATTGTTCAGTGTCTGCACGATAAGAGGGAAGAATACAAACACACACATACATATACACTCTGATATTAATTGCACATCGATATCCGGCGTGAAACACACGCCATTCCTGTTTGTTTTGTTTTGTTGTCGTTGTAGACTAGAGATTTGCTGATAGTGGATTGACGTCAATTGAAAAACGACTTGAGACGCGCCACTCGATTCATTTTCGAGACGACGGTTACCAACGTTAGCCCAAGCACGTTTCTCCACGGCCTCATAAGACAGGAATCCATCTTAATGGTGTACCTAACGCTGTGCTATCGCTTTACTTGTGACATAACCACCCCATCGGCATCGTTATTATCCTTCATCCATCTTACATCCTCCTCGAAGCCCTCTTTCCATATACGCTCCTTACGCTAGATATTTGACGTGTAAAGGACTGACGTTACATTATGAATCAAAGATGTCACCTCGTAGTTTTCAGCGTTGCCGCCGCGCGCCGATATATTTTGCACGACGAAGGTATTTCGGCATTTTTGTAGCATATTTTAGCTCTGTTAGTATAGTAAATCGGGTATTTTCTACACGGAAAAATTTCAATTTGTGTAACTAAATGTAGACCAGACGAAAAAATTACTGACAAAAAATTATATCTTTGTTACTACGATCGAAAACACTCATCTAAATATTCAGTTGCATTAAAACTCGGTTAAGATCAATTGGCTGAGAACAATTGACTGAGAGTAAACTTCCTACAGAAATTTTTTTATTCCTAAAACCAAGTTTTCGCCGAATTTTCATCTGGTTTCCGTTCAGTTTCACAAATTGAAATTGTTTTATCAAGCGACATGGTAGTGTCGCGAAACAATGCGGCCTACCGTGTATAATTACGGCTTTACTTGAATATATAAGATACCGATAAGATGTATATTAATTACGATAACTAAGTGTAATTTTTACAATAATCGATAATCCGTGTTATTCCAAAAACTATCCGAAAGACTTCCAGAGAATAATCGTAAAACTCCGAATATCCGAGTAATACTTGAGGTCTACATATCCGAACATTGACATCACTAGTATATCTAGTAGAGGATAAAGATGTCCTCAGCCGTCGTTTGATTAAATGAAGAAGAAACGATTAATTTTTGAGATAGCAGCATACCCGATCCCCCGGAATTATTGAAAAGGATCGCCGTTTTGCCCCGTATATGCCCGTCGTATATCTCCGCAAACGGCGAAAGCCGGTCAGACTTCCAATACGGGTCGAGCGTAGGTCTTTGGAGGGTGAGAAAGACCATTTCCTGTTACTGCCAGCTTCAGTGGATCCTGCGGAGTGCCGAGTGCGCGCAGTAATAACGTCCTTTGTCGCGGGTACGCGTAGTCGGCCGGTTGACGGCAATCCACTGCTTCGTTGTTTCCGTCTGGATCGTAATTCGCAAACGATCGGGAGTATGCAATTACACAAATCACGCGTTCGAGTTTGTTCCGAGCAAAGGAACAATCTCGACGGTAACGAGGCGCCTGTTTAATCCTGCGCTAATGCAACGCGTCTTACGTTGTTTGTACGCCGCCGGATCACGCGCGTGTAGCGGAATATAGCGGTGTAACGGCCGCAAGTATTGGTGCAACGGCCTTATCGAGAATGAACGAGATTGTATATGAAGCTAAATACGCCACGGTATTCTCTCTCTTGTGGTTCCAGCAAAATTTATCTTTTGATAAAATTTATTTGGAGATTGACAATACGGGATAAAACATTATGGAGACATTTCTTTATCGATTTGTAAGCGCGAATCGAGCATCTTGAGATTGCCCATAAACGTCCACGTGCTGCTTTATGCACGGCTGCATGCACCGTAATTCATTATACTAACCCTCTATACCACCGCACGTATCTTGTTATCTGGCAATCGGTCGAGCTGGCCGTATCGGAGTAGCTACCGTTATGCCTGAAGATAATAGGATTCCTAGACACAGTGGATACAGTAAGGATTAAGATCGGATCCCGGAATGACCAGTATGGATTAGAACATTGCCAAGACAGAGATCCACAATGTTGCTCTGGATTAAGGCTACGATTTATGCGCGGCAATCAAGTGATTTGACTATTTAAAAAGTTTGACTTTGAATCAGAGCAATTTCACGATTCAAAACGACAGACTTGGGACAGACCCAACAAACTGGATATCGAAAAAGTTTGTTTGTCCCTGAGTTTGTCATCTTCGCCTGAAGTCACGTCGAAGGTCACCTCTTTGTGCTGTGAAGATTCAGGAGTACTTGCCTTTGCGAAGAGAATAATTGCATAATAGCGAGTCGTAGACGCATAATACAATCGGCGAAAAATATTCCGATGACATAATTAAAAGTTGTCCGGAGAATCATGACTGCGTCTCTTCGCCATTCTACTCTGCCCAGGGGAAGCAATTTAAAACTGATTTCTCGCCGCGATATCAGAAAGTTAGGTAAAATCGTGTTAAGTGGTTTTAATTACTTAGAAAACTTGGACAGCCCCAGGAAGTTTCCACGTCGCTCAACAGCGAAGTGGATGCACCCGGAAGCAGAGCCTTCGGGATTCCACCCTCCTCGCGCCCATCCCACCCCACAGACCTCCACCTTCTACAACGCCCTCGACTACCAACCATTCGCATCGCTCCAGTGTTCTTGCCTTTAAACCGACCAATTACACGTCTATCTAATCGATCGAGGGATTCTTGAAATTGAAGAAACTTTATTAATACCGCGAGCCGGATTGATGTGTTTTCAACGACATCTGTTCTCATGTTGACGTCACTCCGCAACATTTTTTATAGTTGTCAGTAACAGTAGATAGAAACGATTATGGGGATCATTTGTCTTCGCCAAACGAGCAACTTGCGGCGAATAGATCATTATTAAGTGGCGCGATTATATTTTGAGCGATGATGTCTCTGATCTTTTTCATTTCCACCGGGATTTGATACGATCCATTTCTAGCGGATTAATGAAATCGAGAACACTGTTCTCTGATATCTGAATTATATGATACACAAATTGATATCGGATAGGACAGAAATGCGAAATGGGAATACGACGGGTGTAAATTGGTTCGCCATGGAGAGTGTCTGTAATCAAACGCAGTTGACACTCTCGGCGGGAGAGCGGGATGGCGGAGTGAGATATTTCGAGTCGAGGAATGGACAAGTGATGCCGAATGGGCGCTTTAATTGGAGCTGGTGGTTGGCCGGAGATACGGTCGCGATGATAGATGCGAAGAGCCGTGGGCAAAGTGTTTATAACTGGTTGTTTTAGCGGCGATGCTGAGCCGAGCCAGCGACGCCAACGCCGACGCCCGACGCCGACAACGATGGCGACGTCGTCCGGAAAAATTCATTGCGGGAATTATTCATTCCTAATGCGAGTCTCGGCTTCGCCTGCTGCTGCTGTTGCTGCTGCTGCCGCCACCGCCGCTCCTCGTATTCTCTCCTCTTTCTTTTTTTCCTCCAACGGAACAGAAATTAAAATGTAACGACTATCCCTCCAGTGGCTCCGGTTCACGATATTCGGAGTTGTTTCTCCAGATTTGCATAGCAAAATAACGCCGAGGTACCGCTATATGCCGTTTGTCAGTATTGCTCAGCGATAAATATTTATCATAATCATAAACAAAGAATAGATGCAAAAAGATTAGAGATCGCAAAGGTGATGATGCTCAGCTCGCATGAATAGAGATAGTCCTCTTGATTCGCTAGAAAAGTTCATTTCCGACGTTATGAAACTCTACTTTCTCCTTCGATATACTCGAGCCCGCTTGAATAAAGTTAGACAAAAGTTACGATAAACTTCAGCGTTACCGATTGTTTGTTGTTTCTACGATTCTCGAGTAATGAGAGAAGAGTCCCAGTAAACTAAGTGTTCTTAACGTATTCCGTCTAAAGCGAATGAACCAAATAGATATTGCAGTCCACAGCAGATGGTCCAAACGTAGTGCGGAATTGCGGTTTAATCCAACGCCAACCGTACGAGTGTCAGCTCGGAGAAAACGAAACGGAATTGAATCTAATGCGCTACCCTGAATCCTTCATGAGAAGCTTCTACGCGCCGCTCAGATCCAACTGTGTCTCGCCCCCGTCAGACCCCGTCCTCCACATCCGCCACCCCCGTAGAAATACATAATTCACGAGAATATTTGAATAGTGTTTTACACTGCTTACAGCTTGTACTCGTAGGAAACTTCGTCGTAGGACTTCTGCGGCTGGTAAGTAGGTACTAATGCTCTTATCGTTAACGATTTCACGCCATTGTGTCGGATTGTATCCGTGAAAATTGAATATCCCGCTTGGTGCTGTTGTTTCCGCCACGAACGCAAGAGAGAAACTCTCTACTAAGCACAGCTGGAGTAACGATGCCAACAAAATGAGTTTGGCATTAGAGTGATTAGATTCCGAAAGTAATGGAAGAATTTCAGAGATGTCGGGGTTCTACTGTTCAAGATAGTGAGGTTAATCAAATGTATCCAGCTTCCTGAATTGCTTTATTGAAGCGGTAGTCAGTTAGAAATAATAATAATTGTAGAACATTATTTCTTCTACAATGTCTGAGAAATTTTTATATTTATTATTATTTATTATTATCGATAAGGTGACCAGATATTTCAACTCAAAATTTTTGTAATGCTTTATAAACGTTAAAGAGTGGCCAAGGAGTAAAAAAGATAAATGAAATGAAAATATTAAATTTATATTTCGACATATTAAAATGTAAATGATATATTAAAATATTGTAGGTAAATTAGTTTACCTACAAATAAAAACTTATTATATACAATAAAAATAGTAATACACATAATATTATGATAAAACGATTATCATCATTACTTTAAAATTAAGAAAAAGAAACAAAGCTGTTGTATTTTTTTAGAAGTGAATTTTCTTAAGAAGATTTTTTTTGTTAAAAGCATTTAAAAAATTTAACACAAGTATTATAGTCAAGGTTGAATAATAACTAGTTAATTATCTTAGACATGTCTAACAAGGAATCCCATGTAAATGGTTCACTCTGATTTGGATGAGCTTGAAATATGTTGTAATCTAGACCAAAAGAGGAGATACGTATTTTTTTATACGTGCTCAAGCGGACTTTTAGGGGGCAAAACATCCCTTTGAAAAAAATCGGTTTTTTTCTTTAGGAGCATGTTTCGTCTAAAGTATAAGAGATAGAAAAAATTTTCTGAACAAAAATTAAATGGTTTTAGGAGTACTTTGTAATGACAAAATCAGATATTTGAAAAATGTAATAAATGCCAACATATCCCCACCACTCAACAATTTTTTTGTAATTTTAAAATTTTGTGTCTACCAAAAAAAAAAGTATATTTTATACCGAATCCAACCATATATAATAATATGATTTTCCGACATACGGACTTGTTGAAAAATAGGTGGAAATATCCCCATATAATCGTAACGCCATCCATAGCCGCCTAACCTACTCGATAATATATGCAACATGTACTCATCGAACTTTCTCATAATAATAGGCGATTAATACTGATATGTATAATATATAATCAAAATATATTTTAATAAATAAGGACGATAATAATAATAATAATAGATGTATATACAACAATGTACTCATATATTCACATACATTGTTTATATAAAAGGACACACACACACACACATATACATATATACATACCAAAAAATAGCAAGAGATAAAAATTACTTATTTTCTTCTCATCGGGTTCTAAGAATTTTTTCAGAATTTTTTATTAACTTTTTAGTACTTCAAGAAAATGCAAGAAAATATAATACTAAAAAGTTAATAAAAAATTCTGAAAAAAATTCTTAGAGCCCGATGAGAAGAAAATAAGCAATTTTTATTTCTTGCTATTTTTCGGTAAAGTTGATAGAATTCGAGTAAAAATTTATTAAAACCAATAATTTTGTTGATATTTCCGTAAATATTTTAAAAAATAGCGGTTGTATGAAAAAATTTTTCAAACAAAAGCTGCTTGTTTCTTTACGAAGAATAAAATTCCGTAATAAAAAAATACATATTTCTATTTAAAAAAGCAAAGTTGACGTTGACCTGACCTTGGCGGCACCATCCAAGATCGAATCAATGACACCATCTTATGTACACCTCGAAACCATATAACTTTTCTTTGAAACGTTTTTTTCTAAAATGCTTTGTTTCCGAAATAAAAGGGGTATACGGATAGTCTCAGACATTCTGTATATATATATTAGGTGTATAACTAAGTTCCTACCGTTTTTCATCAAAAGTATTTTATTAATACAAAAGGAAGTATAGTTGTTTTAATCAAAATATTTACCGTTTGTATCTACCACCTTTTACCATCTTTCGGGTAGCATATGGATGCCGCGGCGAAAGAATGTCTCATCTTTCGACGCGATAAAATCGTCTATCCATTTTCTAACATCTATTTCATTTCGGAGGTATGTATCACAGAGGCTGTGCTGCATCGACCGGAGCAAGTGATAATCAGACGGCGCGATGTCTAAAGAGTACGCTGGGTGGGGAAGAACTTCCCATTCCAGATCATACAAGTTTGTTTGACCTAGCAACATGAGGCCGCGTGTTGTCGTAGAGCAAAATGACTTTGCGTCGTTTTGAGGCACATGGCGGCCGTTTCTCTTGAAGTGCTTTGTTCAAATAATTTAATTAATCCACATTATGTTTTGCTGCGACCGTTTAACTTAGTAGAAAGAGCTCATAATAGAGTATTTCATGTTGATTCCACCAAATACAGAGAAGTAGCTTCTTACTGTGTATGTTAAGTTAATGTCGAAAATTGTATAAAAGTTAGTGTCGAAGATGTCGGTTGCCCGGGATCCACCCACGATTTTTTGCACTTAGGTTTCTCGTAGTAAATCCATTTTTCGTTGTCAATTACGATTTGCCACAAAAACTCTTCTTTCGTTGTCTTGTCAACAGTGCGAGACAATTGTCGAAATGTCGTATATAGTTTTCCTAGGTCAACTGGTACCCACTTTCCTTTCTTTTGGATCTTTCCCATTGCGTGCAATCGCTTAGAAACGACGGCTTGAATCATTTCAAGTTGTGTTGCGAGCTCTTTTTATATTTAACTTGAATTTTTATCCAAAAGAGCTTGCATTCCTCGTTTTTGACCGTCCAGAGCGCGGTCAATCACTCACGTCGAAATTTCTACTTTTAAATTTTGCAAACCAATCTCGGTATATTCTTTCTGCCACAACAATGTCGCCATACGTCTCACAAATAATTCTGGTTGCTTCAGCTGCAGTCTTATCGCAATGAAAGCAATAAAACATGCAATGGCGAAAATGTACCGTTTCAACGTTCATGTTTCGTTGAACTGAAACTATACTTAAGTGTGAAGTAGCCAACCGTCATAGCGTTGTCGGAATGTATGTTAGCCAACTTTACTAAACAAAACAAATATTGGCCTCAAAAGTTTCAATATACCGTTGTTAACACCATTTGAAGTAAGTTGTGTTGTACTTCTTTTATTAATAATATTTTGTACATATTTCTTTGATTATTTACTTTTTATTTAATCATTATTTTTGTTACAATTTATGATAATATTTATTCAATAGAATAATGTTATATTATATATGAGTAAAACTTTTTGATATCTGTATACACGGTTTTTCTACAAAGATTGTGTAAAAGACCAAGAAACAGTTTTCACAAAACTGCAACAAAAATAAATGATTAAACAAAAAGCAAATAATTAAAGAAATATGTACAAAATATTATTAATAAAAGAAGTTTTAAACATATATGTAGCGATATGTACTAGCAAACTTGCACTTGATGTAATTAATGCAAATAATTCGTCGTGAAACGATAGATAACACAGGCCCACAATTTAAAAAAAGTTGTCTGTGCTAGGGGTCTGACTAGGTGTACTATATGTATTTTGGGCTGCTGAATCCAAATCCGGTGTCAGATTTGCTCTATCACCCTTGAGTTTCCCGGAAAATCGAGGAAATCGTGAAAAGGAGCAGATATCCAGGTTTTTACGGAGACATGTATTCAAGAAAAATTCTAGAGTGACGAATAACCCCATAACCCCACAATCAACGTTGAAAATATATTATGTACTTCAACATGGAAAACGAATCATTCTACACATCCCCTTACAGGGCAGTTGTCATCGTCTCCTCTGAAGCAGCAGGATTTATCTGATCGACGATCATATATTGTAGAATTGATATTTTGAATAGAAAAAAGATTCCATCTCGTGGACAATAACATGAATGTGACCATGATAGGGCACGCACAGATTAGATTTTCTAATCTATGCGATGTTAAAGGATTGACGGGTGAACTAAAACCGAATATGTATGATGGTATATGAGTTATTGGGTTATTGGGTTGTTCTAGTCATCAGATGTTGAAGTACATAATGTATTTTCAACGTTGGTTGTGGGGTTATAGGGTTATTTGTCACTCTAGAATTTTCCTTGAATACATGTCTCCGTAAAAACATGGATATCTGCTCCTTTTCACGATTTCCTCGATTTTCCGGGAAACTCAAGGGTGATGGAGCAAATCTGACACCGGATTTGGATTCAGCAGCCCAAAATACGTATAGTACACCTAGTCAGACCCCCAGCACAGACAACTTTTTTTAAATTGTGAGCCTGTGTAATCACTGCGACACTAGCTGTTATATTACTGCTTATATATATATATATATATATATATATATATATATATATATATATATATATATAT
>NW_022639465.1:1710472-1711066 GCF_010583005.1 Odontomachus brunneus
ATATATATATATATATATATATATATATCATGTTTCGCTTACATGATGCTTACGCACACATAATACTTTTTCATAATTTGCATTGCAAAAACCTGACTATTTTGCAAACTTGTTATTCATCTTTCATTATATCTACGACTAAACTATATTAATAAATTTTTTCACTTTGGCCTACTTAGAGTTTCACGGACAGTTTATAGCTTTTTAATGTTCTCACTTCTATCATTAACAAGTGAAATAAAAATGTATAAGAAAAAAAATTGAATATAAGATATTGGCGTTTTTGGTTTGTTGATTATAAATGTGAAGTCAAATATGTAAAATTATTTATATAAATAATAAAATGTTTAAACAAAACATGTAAAAAGTTGAAAAAAATTATTTATACAAATAATTTCTTGGTTTGGCCAAGATTCGAACCATTTTTGACTAATATAGCATAGATTTGAAATATTTCGGTTGGAATCTCGGCTAAAGAAATTTAGGATGGTTCGGGTCTCAGCTGCCGGTTTTGTTAAAATTTTAATTAAAATTGTCGGATTTCTGTCTCTCTCTCTCTCTCTCTCTCTCTCTCTCTCTCTCTCTCTCTCTCTC
>NW_022639465.1:1711265-1724022 GCF_010583005.1 Odontomachus brunneus
AAATTGTCGGATCTCTCTCTCTCTCTCTCTCTCTCTCTCTCTCTCTCTCTCTCTCTCTCTCTCTCCCTCTCTCCCTCCCTCCCTCTCTCTCTCTCTCACTGTTATTATTACATTTTTTTTGTTACACATGTTAATGATAGAAGTGAGAACATTAAAAAGCTATAAACTGCCTGTGAAACTCAAAGTGAATCAAAATAAAAAAATATGAATTAAATATTTTTTGTATTTCTACATTTGTGCCAAATTAGAAAGAAATCGGAGTGCACATTTGGGTAGGTTTACTTGTAAGTAATGAAATTATTTGAAAAATTAAACAATAATATTTATTTATTGAAATATTAGTTGCTTCACAGACAGACAATAATCACTAAGCGCTCACTGAGCCGTTTTTTCCGCTAAATGCAGGCAATGTTTTTAGAATGTTCTGGGGAATATCCTAGTAGTCTTAGGGTATTCCCTAAGACGTCCTCAGTAAATCCAGAATAAGCTTAAGACGTTCTATGCTATTTGGATTTTTCTAATGATAAAATATTTATTAGAATTCAATAAAATTTATTAAGTCCAGAAGAATCTTTTTTTTGAGTATAGCTTATAAAAAAACACAGTAAAATGACGTTAAAAGACATTAATTGGTATTATCAGCAATGATTAGTGAAGGACCCAAAATTTATCCTAAAAAAATCAGCTCCAATCCCAAAGAAATCCAACTTATGAGATAAAATTAAAATGGAGTGATTTTTTAACTTCAAAGACCAGCTATGTTTAAGTTGGCCTTTTAGCATTGATGATGACGTTGTGCGCAATTTAATGTATACTAAATCACAAAGAGTGACGCCAACATGTGCCCCATTTCTGAGTAGTGAAAAATGTATTTAAAATAAGTACCAAATTAAAGGCCTTGATGATTATAAAGATAAAATTTTGGACCTTTTTGGATTGTTGGAACGCTACACTGAGCGGCTCTAAAACTTATATCTTTGTAATCAGCTCATCAAGGCCTTTAATTTGGTGCTTATTTTAAGTACATTTTTCACTGCCCAGAAATGGAGCACATGGCCTATAGACCATCATCATTCTTTCAACACAAGAGATTGTTAAAAGGCTAAACGTTGATAAATTAATCCCATTTCGACATTTCAAGAAACTTGAATACGATTTAAAGTTCAATATTTAGATGTCATATAGTCTGATCAAAAAGAACAAAATGGATCGAGCCGATCCTCTTTTGGCCGATTTTTCGCTTGGACAACTAAAAATCGATTCGTTTTTGGATCAATTAGTGATAGGAGATGAATGGATCCAACACGACAATATGGAATGAAAACGTATTTGGAGGTAAAAAATCAATGCAGCCTATACTAAAAGCCGATTTATATGTACGTCACATATGCATATCTTTAAAAATCTCTATAGTGAGATTTATACTGTCTCTATAGTGAGATTGCAAAAGATTATCTTTTTAAGCAAGCTGTTTTCTGTTGGCAAAATGATTAATTCTGATAAGTATTATCAACAATTGAATAATTTAAAGACAGTAATAAAAGAAAAAAGGGTCAGGTTGTGGTTAATCAACGTTGTCTTCTATGACAACGTTAAATCATATACTTCGATGCAAACGCAATACAAGTTCAGAAATCTAAATTGGAATCTCCTGTTGTACCCACTACATTCTCCTAAAGCTATACCCAGTGGAAAATGACTTGTTGATCGATGCTGAGACGATGTCGAATCGATGTCGATTTAACGATTTCGACATCGAATCGACATCGCTGAGTATAGCCTTAGGAGAATATAGCGGATACAATAGGAGATTCCAATTTCTGTACACGTTCACCGACAACTGTCGATTCGATATGTGTCGTTGCGCAAATATAATCACATCATAAGATAGGTGCTCAACAATACATACTAAACTAATAGTTGTCGATAAATGTATACAGAAGAACTGTGCAGAAAATCCAACACAGGATTTGTTATATCTGATTATGTTGCTAACATTGCCTGTTACTCTGACACCAAAACATGAGCTGAATGCGGACACAAATGATTATAGTTTTAATATGAAATTCTGATAAAATTTGCTGCAAATCTGCACATACTTTGTTATCAATTCATTTACTGAATAAACAGTGACAAATATTAATTCGTACAATTTTTTAATTAGAGATCCTTAAATAGAGACTGGCCATTCGGGTGTTCCGTGTGACTGGCGCACACAAAATGGGATGAGCGCTCACAAAATGGCGGCACTAATATAAGTTAGAGTGAGAAAAAATATACTCGTTTCACACTATTTATTGCACTAGTGCAGCAGTGCAGCGAAAAAAACAAACGCACACTTTTACAAGCTCACGTATTTGCGGTCACCATTTTATGAGCTATATTGACCCATATGGCCAGTCTCTATTTTAGGGTATCTATCAAGCGACACGGTAGTGTCGCGAAGCCAAGTGCAAGCAACGGCCGACCGTGTATACTTACGCGACGACTTTAATTGAACACAGGCAAAATTCCTCGTTCGACTATAACGGCTGAACGGATGAGATTCTGGATGGGCTTAATCGATTCTTTGGGTTTACATTACTCCATAAAACTGTCTTTACTTTTGCTCTACGTGTTCTAGAAGCTGAGTTATTTTCGCTCAAAGTCCGAAATCGTAAATTTATGCGTGAGAAACGTCTCCGTCGTCTTCTCATTACGAAAACCCCAATTGACTGTATTCCTCCACTAGAAGCGCTACGGTTGAGATCAGCCTAGAGACCTTATAATAAGAGTCTGGCCATCAGAGGAATTCTGGCAAAATCTTCGAGAGAGAAAGATATATATTTCCTAGAGGATCTCTAGGAAAGACTTTTATTATAGGGTTTCTAGATCAGCCTGGCTAGCCGGTATAAAAGTGAGAGAGAAAGAGAGAAAAAATAGAATAGAATAAGAGAGAGAGTGGAAAAGAAAGAGGGAGGGGAGGAGGGGGGAGAAAGGGGAGAAAGAGGGAAGGGAGGGGAGAGAGGGAGGAAGGAAGGAAGGAAGGAAGGAAGGAAGGAAGGGAGGGAAGGGGAGGGAGAGAGAGAGAGAGAGATTATTTTGCAACCAAACGTAATAGCGATTTTGACGCTACTGGTAATTTGCTAACTAGGCGGTAGGCGTCGGAATTAAATAAAATCAAGTTGCCGCTTCACTAACAAATATCTCATTTTGCAACCAAATAATAATTAAAAATATTTCTTTAATATATGTTGTATAATTACGATTATTAATAGTTATACAAAAAGGAATGATATCAAAAATTACAAAAATTACCTTTTTAAAAAACGGTAAAAAAAGAAGCCAAGTGCACTTTGCTTCGCTTGCAAAAAATATTATAAAAAAAGTTATTGGTAAAATTCTTACAAAAAAAATTATATCAAACTGTTTACGCCAAGTGAAATTAATTTCATACACAATAAGTATTGTTATAACTATTTTGTATATATAAACATTACATTAGGATTCTACTGACTTTATTTTCTGATAACCCTTATAGAAATATCATACTAAGAATCATTGATAATTACTTATTTTCAGTATTAAAAATACTGGATAATAAGTAATTATCAATGATTCTTAGTATGATATTTCTATAAGGGAATTACACAGAATTGAGAAAAAAATAATTTTTAAAAGTTTATTTAGTAAATATGCAAAAGTAAAAATTTTGGGGAAAGTTAAATAAAATTTCACACGCACACAAAAAACATTTTGCATGCTAGGATAATAATAATTAATTTAATAATAATAATATTTTACACGCACACATAAAACACTTGGGGTACTCATTATTTTGATGCTACTCATACAACATTGCTTCAAAGATTTTCGTAAAGTATTAATGTGATTTCTGACATGCCAAGTGTTTTATGTGTGCGTGTACAATTTTACCCTGGCACACCAAGTGTTTTTTGTGTGCGTGTGAAATTTTATTTAACTTTTCCCAAAATTTTCACTTTTGTATGTTTATTAAATAAACTTCTAAAAACTATTTTTTTCCTAATTCTGTGTAATTATCAGAAAATAAAGTCAGTAGAATCCTAATGTAGTGTTTATATATACAAAATAGTTATAACAATATTTATTATGTATGAAATTAATTTCACTTAGCGTAAATTGTTTGATATCATTTCTTTTTGTAAGAATTTTACCAATAACTTTTTTTATAATATTTTTTGCAAGCGAAGCATCCAAGGCAGCAACGTCACGTCATTTTCACGTCGATAAATGGTGATTACCAGTCCTAGACGTCATATAACCAATAACTGACATTCAAAAGACGTGATTATTTTGGCGTGATAATAACATCATTTAAAGACATCCATAATATGTTTTTGAGATGTTATTTTTAGTCAGCTATTCAATAAGCAAAGAATGTGACAGATGTTTATCTAATGTTCACTTATATCAACTGTGGTTTATGTAACCAACAGATTATTATTTATACACGTTATTTATATGTATTGTAATTTTTTATGTGCTTGCATCTCAAACATTTAACTCCTAGGAATAAACCTTATAGAACTAGTCCATTTCTTACTCACGAGCATTACATCGTTGCAATTATTCAGTTAGTAGGATGATGTTCAAAGATATGTTAATGAGAAAATAACAATGACAAAGATAACAGAGATGAATAGAAGATCATAGAGAATTCTTACAGATAGTTGGCTATCTGTCTTAATTTGTATATTTTTATTTATATACATAAATTTAATTATTTTAATTAAATCTTAAATGGTAAGATGGATTTTTTCTTTTTTAAATTATACTCTTTTACTATTATTCAACCCAGTAAGCAAAATATCATTACTACAATGTTATTATCATGATATTCAGTAACATGTAACGTTTGCAAGTATGTTGTATTTAACGTTGTACACAGCATCATAATGAACAAACTTTGATACCGATTTTAAGGTTTCGACAATATTGAATTCACATATATCATATCGTTGTAATTAATGTTACACTAATGTTTTTAGAACATTTTGTGATAACGTTCCTCGAATAATGTTAAATAAACGTTTCCGTAACGTCAATTTACATCCCAGGTAGCACAAACACGTTTCAGAAACGGTTTTTTACGGCTCAGGCAGCCGTAATAAGGACGTAAATTGTAATGTAAAAAAAAACATATCTTGCGGAAACAATTGTAACTAATGAATTTATGTTGATTTTAACTGAAATTTAGCTCTTATATTTGATTTCTCACTATTTTCGCATCTAAAAATTTACTCAGTACTGGTCGGACGCGAACTCGAGAGACCTCAAACATCTTTAGGTTCCTAGTCTACTATCTTGGTTGCTGCGCTATTTCCTCAATTGATACTGTTTTTTATTATCCTCATATGCAGCCAAAGCACTAATTATAATTTTCTTATAATATTATTTAGGAGAACCACAAAAATAAACTATTTATAGTTATAATATTTTATATAATAAAAGAGAAGTTGGAGATATATGCATAAAATATTTATGTAAGATATGTTTACCTTGGTTACAAATATTTCGATAAAGTTTATCGAAAAAATAAAACTCTTTTGACTGTAGAAATGTTAAACACACTTCTTAAATTATGATTTCATAAACGTTTATGTTTAGCGTTTCTAGTTTCCCATTATGAAACATACGTATAAAATACGTATATGAACGTGTGCTACCTGGGATCAACGTTTTAAACATGTTAATTTAATGTTTCTTACTTATTTATCAACAACATTCAAAAAATATGTTTTGGAATGTTTGTACAACATTTCTTTAATGTTTGAAATGTAATATTATTAAGCAACGTTTTAAAAACGTTTATAGAATATTATAAAGAAGTATTACAATAATATACATAATATCAAAGTTTTAGAAAGTTGATTTAATGTTTTTTGCTTACTAGGAAAGTTTATAGTCTTTTATGACTTTATCTATTTAATAACAGTTAACAATAAAAAAAAATGTTTACTATGAAAATTTAAAGATAACGAAATGGAATATGCGGGATTTTGTAGACCTCATCTCATTAGAGAGAGCTAGGAGTTAAATTAACAATAAAGGTACGAAAAATATGATTTTTATTAAAATTAAATCATTTTATTAAATCATATTATCAAAAAATTATATTACACTGTGTTAAGTATAACACATATAAACAAAATGTAAAACGTTTGATAATATTGATTAAAGAAGTGGTATAGTGTCTAAGCAACAAACTCATAATCCAGGAGATGCCTCATGGTCCAGGTTCGAGTCCCAGTGCTACTGAGAATTTTTTAATGTGATATAACATTGGAATCAAGTAATTAAAATTTTCAAGTAAAATCAGCACATGCTGTGATATTTACAAGTAGTTTCTGTTAGAAAATAAAATTGAATAAGGATATTCCGACACGTCATTTTCACGTTTTATTATTGACGTCAGTGAACTGTGATTTATTCCGGTCATTTTCACGTCATTATTACGTGATTATAAAAGGATAATTTACATCATGAATAACCAAAAACTGACGTGAAAATCACGTCACGTTGCTACCTGGGAAAGCGCGTGCATTTGGCTTCTTTTTTTTACCTTTTTTTAAAAAGATAATTTTTACAGTTTTTAATTACACCTATACGTCGTCTGTAGTGTACTTACTCAGTAAACGTTAGATATTCTTAAAATATTCCGTTCGTATTCCAAAAGTTTCATATAGTTTCACAGGGTGTCATAGATTCTCTTTCGTAATTTTTATAGAAACATAGAATGGATTGAGACGAATATAAAAGTCCTATATCGTTTTGCAATATTCGCAATAAATCTCGAGATATTAATTAAAGAAGATTAGTGAATAATCGCACACGATGTGGTAGATGAGCTGTAGTGGCGCCATCTGTCGTTGTATACTTACATATTAGATCAAACAGAACAAAAATGTCCTTTACCATTTTGCAAGTGACCACATAGATTTTTAGATATTAATTAAAGATTTGTGCATTTTCGCGCACAACAATCTTCTTTCATTAATAACTAAAAACTAGGTGGTTAGGAATATTCTCGGGGTGTTAATTTTGAATTTGAGAAACATTTTATATTCCAGGAATATCTAGTGTTTACTGGGTACATGTCGAAGTAATTTGATTAAAAGAAATAACATTCAAAAAAATAATGTATAAAATATTTAGATAAGTGTAAATAAATATTCTGTAGCTTATTATTCCAAAACAAAACATAGCTTTACAGCGGCGTTATAAGACAGTGACTCATTTGCTACGCTGTCTACTAGACCGCTAGATCGACGTATACGGCACTGCCTCTCGCGCCGCACGGCAGCTATCAGGTGGGTGGAGTGGGGAGGCTGGTGGCAAGCGTCGCTGAGATCCGAGCTCTGCTTACAGGATGCCAGATGTGTTCTAAAATGTATCGGGAAGAGAATGTACTCTTTATCGTGTATTATATACGTATAAATGCGCACATCGTTTTCTACTTTTCCGAAACATATTTCGTTGTGTAATATGTGTCTAAACATGCACATAACAATAATTTAGATATTCTATAAATCTGAGGAAAGAAATCTGTGGAATTATAGACTGGGTTAGGTTAATCTTAGGAATTATTGATTAGATTAGATTGGGTTAGGGGTTTGATTAAATTGGAGAACCAAGTTCTTGTATTGAACAAAGCAGATGCGTTCTAAAACTTATCACAGAGTATCAGATAACCTTTCTCCCCTCTTCTTCCCTGTTCCTAATTACATGTGTGAGTATGCATCAAATCGTAAAAAAAAGTATGACATAATATAAAATGGTGACAGTGGCATCATCGATACAATTTATCTTCTTTGAATGGAAAAATATTTGGAGGTAAATGTTTTCAGAACGGATAGTAATATTGAACCATTCGCTATAAATAAACGAGGACATTTCTTTGTTTCATTGTTTTGCTTACACAATTCTTGAAGTCAAAGTCTGATATCATAATTCCAATATAAATACAGATCAATAAGCGATAACAATAAAAAATAAGGATTAAGGGTATGTATATATAGATGTATTAACTTAAGATTTGAACCCTAAACTACGATCTGTTTAACATCGCAAGTACTTCGAAGCTATCCTTTTATACATAGAGTTCGTTGACCTCGTTATGCAAGTAAAATGCTTTGGAAAGACTAACGCACTCTATTAACTTTAGTTAACAGTAGGTTAACTTTAGTTAACCTACGACAACCTGTTAACGCTTTATAATCTAGCTTTTCACATGTGTCCTTGTACACAAGATTAGAAGCGTACCGTGTGGTGAAGAATCATGGCCTAAGTGGGGATTTCTTAAACAATATGATGTAATCGCGACGTTGCCACATTGAGCGAAGCTATATATAGAATTCTGTAAGAAGAATATACGCAGTTGGTTACTGTCTGCTGTGACTTCGTGGTAGAGAAACTGTAAGCTGGCTCTCACTGTTATATAATACTGTTATTATTAATAATACTGCTTACTAATAATACTGCTTATATAATAACGTGTTTTACTTAACGTCCCGACGTTATCATTTAATCTCACATATACTTAAAAAATATATTACTATAATCTGGTTAGGAGACTTACAATTATTTTTAAGTATGAATATTAAAATAATACAGATATAAAACAACTTTTTAAAATATGCTGACTTGCCTATCAAGTCTTTGTCCGTGCAAGCAAACGTGTGCGGCCATGTGACGCAGAACGCAAGGCTATACCCCCACATAGTCGCACGGCACATTCCGATCGCAGCTTGGGCATAAGTAACGGGCCGCGTAGTGCGCATGTTACTAACATCGCCGCCATCTTGTGCAACTGCTTTCACTTGGCGACTGTGCTCGATGTTAGGCGCAACTTGCTTTTCCAAGTTATCTGCGAATACTTGGTGACTCAGTTAACCTGTGCTTGCTTTGACAAAGCAACATTGGAAAACGTGACTATAGTGCAGTTAGTGATTTCAAAGTAAAGAGAGTAATTCTCACCCACAGTGTTTTCAATGATTCATCTTTATATACTCACATGCAGGTATGATGTCGATTTCTGTTACTTTGATATGAGGTTAACACGTCGATATATTAAACAATTTTTTATGTATATTTTGTGATTGAAACCCGTTTCTTCTTGCTCTAAATATGACTCTAAAAATGTATGGAAACCAAGAGTACTGCAATAAACTTTGTTTCTATTATTGAAATTTAATACATTATTAATTTCTATTTACAACATATACTTGCACATTAGAAATGCTTTTTATGTACATCTGGTCTATGTGTATCATATATCTTTAATTTGTGTATCTCCTGCACAGATCTTCTGTCACCTGTATAGTTCGTGTACAATATTTCTATGCAATTGTCATAAGAATAAATCATTAAAGTTATTATTAAAGTCTAGCATTTCTATAAAATTTATTTATGTCTATACATATGTTAACATGTGTGTGCTTGACAAATTAAAAAAATGTGCTTTTATTTAATATGTTATAGGATCAATAAGAGTACGCTGTGCATAAGAACATGGCACGAGTTAAGCTATATGAAAGAGCTGTAAACGCTGTTCATATCATGACCCATACAGGTGAAGTAAGTACTTTAGCATATATACACAATATTTTTACAGTTATATTCCTTAGCATATGTTACAAAAAAGTGTAGTGTCCATATTTTATACTTAGCGTCTTAATTAGTAGCGTCTTAATAAATTTACTGGTGAGTCTTATATGAGAACGCGTAGAGTTTGAGTGAATATATTATATGTTTCACATTAATAATTTAATTATCTCAATAATCAAAATATATACTTAAACATTTTATGAATTAAGTGTATATAATCTACTTTATATTAAAAAAAATTAGTTTTCAATTATCTCAAGTTATCTCAAGTTACGTCAATTGCAAAAATAATTTATAAAACAGCCAATTAATAATGATTCATACTGAAGCAGTGTTACTTATTAGGTTTCCTATCTAGCATGTTTCTGAATGTGAAAAGAATGATGATACTTTTGTACACACATACACACACACACACACACACACAAATGTATACATATATATGTGTGTGTGTGTATATGTATATGTATACATTGTGTGCGAAAGTGGGCAAATGACGCTAGTAGCGCAGCTGTATAGGTCGGTATAATAGAAAGCAGCTTGAAGTTGATCGTAGGTTTCTACTTTATCCGAAGTTGCATTAATACGGGTTTTATTCAGCTGAGGAGCATCGTTTTTCTCTCCACTTTCCATTGCTTGTATCCTTACAACTTGTACACATTAGATCAGTGCAACTAAGCGCACCAAATTAAAAGTATAATAAATTTCAATATTATCCGCGTTATGGCTAGAAATCTGCCAGGATTTTTATTTTGACTTATTATTAAGAGCAATAATAATTTAATACTGTGAAAATTATACGTCGTCCTATAATACAATTAGATATATCTCGAAATAAATCTCGAAATTTCTTATAAAAAAATCAATAAATCTGTATGATATATATATATGTATAATGTATATATATATGAATGAGGGAAGGACTTTGCTTCTTTTCTTGGATGTCTACTCCGGGAAAATTCCAACCCAACCAAACCAAACAAAAAACCAACCCAACCTAATCTAACCTAGCCTAGCCTTAACTAAAGTTAAACTAATTTCATTTACATTGCGTCAATTTTTATTATACATCTCGTGATAACACGTCAACATTATTTAGTTATGAGAAATGTTTAAAGTGTGCTTTAGGATAAAAGTTGGAATTTCGATGGTGAACACTGCAATCTGATTTAAGTTATAATTTTTTTCGAAATGGGAATAACAGGACAAATATCTTGGCACGTGTTATATTCATTTCGACTCGATTTTTAACTTACTTGGGGTCCTTGTACTCAGGTTGATATGTTCTACTTTCATACGTGGTTTTGTATGTCTTGTATCAGATATAACTTTGTATCTTATATAACTTTTTTTTTGTTTTGGTAATATATTACTTATGTGTCATATTTCTGTCATATAACTGTAATGTCGCTTGAGCAGGAAATTACAACTAAAGTGTACGTTGTATGTAACGTACATGTTATATTGTATATTATATTTCGTTATATTACGGCAATATAACAATTATATTATTGTGTTTGTTGGATAGAGTTTCTTAAAAATATAAAATTTTGGTAAATATTGATAAAACGGACTATCCTCCAAATGTCAAACTTGATATATGTTATTAAAATCATCGCTCTAAATAATGTCGAAAAAATGTCAGCCGACACTCATTGTTTATTAAAAAATTTATTAACAAAAGAAGTTTAATAAATAGAACATACTGTCCTATATTGTGCTGTCATGTATATAGTTTTGCATATATATATAAATTAAAGAATATAATCGGCCAAATGTATGTAGAAATAACATAAGTATATGCACGGGTGTTCCGTTCCTCTCCTTGCATTTCCATCGACATATATCGATATAGTACTGGATGGAGCATTCGGCAAGACTTCTTTGATCTTTCGTGTTGAGAGATCTAGAAAGAAAAAAAAACTAGAAAGCCTAGAAAGAAAGAAAAAAAGCTAGATGTATGGGCACCATGGACGTAAGAATACATGGACGGAGCGCAAAGTGCGATTATAGATGAGGGACTATGAAGCCTAAGGGGCAAGAGGGTTATATCGTCGCGGCCATGTTGGTACAGGAGTTTTGTATCTATTTTCACTGTATCAAAATAGCGACCGTTGCCATCTTGGTACATTAACTCCATTACAATACATACAATTATTCCCCTTATCTATTGGGCTTCACTCCCGCGACAATATGTTCCGTCCATGTATTCTTATGTTCATTATGGTGAACACGGATCTCTCTGTTTATTGGTTGAATTTTGTCTAAGGAGAAAGGGGATAGTATCATATCTTTAAAAGTTGGGAATATACGTTACTACATATGATTACATGTTGTATGTGTAATATATATATATATATATATATATATATATATATATATATATATATTACAAATTTATATACTTTATAAATATTTTCATATTTCACCTTCCCCTTTTTTCTTATATACTATATTCTTACTATTATAAAAAAAATTAATTCAAATAATAGAATTGTAAGTATCTCGTGGCTCCGTTGCTCCATAAGCCGCTCCTATCCACACATCGTCTTGTCTCTTTCTACGTCTGTCAATATGTCGGCACAATGTTCCGTCCAGTACTATATGTCGATGTGCACTCCCTTCCTAAAGTAAACTAACCTATACATCTTTATATACAATAATCCAACCTACATCTAAAACCTGGTACAAAGAAATATTATGCTAGTTTAGGGTAGGCGAAACCCACCCTCGCGCATATACATGTACTATTTATACATGGACATGAGTTTCTCATATTACACATTATTGTGATATAACAAAAAAGCAATAGATGTATGAAATTAGAATTTTATTCAGTACTTAATGGATCTATTATAGCGTATAGCATATGAAAATGTGTGGTGAATATTTATATAGCACGTGTATATACAGGGTGACCCATTTTAACTTAGGCAGCCAAATAACTCGAAAAATAAGCACACTACGAAAAAATGTTTAGAATCAAGATTTCGTCATTTCGAGGGGGACGTACAGTGACGTTAAAATTAGCCCCCCCACCCCTCCCCCTGGGCGGTGAGGGGGGGCAAGTTTGAAATCTTAAATGGGAACCCCTATTTTTATTGCATATTCGGAATCTTTGGCTAAAAAC
>NW_022639465.1:1724032-1730736 GCF_010583005.1 Odontomachus brunneus
GTTCCTAGTCTACTATCTTGGTTGCTGCGCTATTTCCTCAATTGATACTGTTTTTTATTATCCTCATATGCAGCCAAAGCACTAATTATAATTTTCTTATAATATTATTTAGGAGAACCACAAAAATAAACTATTTATAGTTATAATATTTTATATAATAAAAGAGAAGTTGGAGATACATGCATAAAATATTTATGTAAGATATGTTTACCTTGGTTACAAATATTTCGATAAAGTTTATCGAAAAAATAAAACTCTTTTGACTGTAGAAACGTTAAACACACTTCTTAAATTATGATTTCATAAACGTTTATGTTTAGCGTTTCTAGTTTCCCATTATGAAACATACGTATAAAATACGTATATGAACGTGTGCTACCTGGGATCAACGTTTTAAACATGTTAATTTAATGTTTCTTACTTATTTATCAACAACATTCAAAAAATATGTTTTGGAATGTTTGTACAACATTTCTTTAATGTTTGAAATGTAATATTATTAAGCAACGTTTTAAAAACGTTTATAGAATATTATAAAGAAGTATTACAATAATATACATAATATCAAAGTTTTAGAAAGTTGATTTAATGTTTTTTGCTTACTAGGAAAGTTTATAGTCTTTTATGACTTTATCTATTTAATAACAGTTAACAATAAAAAAAAATGTTTACTATGAAAATTTAAAGATAACGAAATGGAATATGCGGGATTTTGTAGACCTCATCTCATTAGAGAGAGCTAGGAGTTAAATTAACAATAAAGGTACGAAAAATATGATTTTTATTAAAATTAAATCATTTTATTAAATCATATTATCAAAAAATTATATTACACTGTGTTAAGTATAACACATATAAACAAAATGTAAAACGTTTGATAATATTGATTAAAGAAGTGGTATAGTGTCTAAGCAACAAACTCATAATCCAGGAGATGCCTCATGGTCCAGGTTCGAGTCCCAGTGCTACTGAGAATTTTTTAATGTGATATAACATTGGAATCAAGTAATTAAAATTTTCAAGTAAAATCAGCACATGCTGTGATATTTACAAGTAGTTTCTGTTAGAAAATAAAATTGAATAAGGATATTCCGACACGTCATTTTCACGTTTTATTATTGACGTCAGTGAACTGTGATTTATTCCGGTCATTTTCACGTCATTATTACGTGATTATAAAAGGATAATTTACATCATGAATAACCAAAAACTGACGTGAAAATCACGTCACGTTGCTACCTGGGAAAGCGCGTGCATTTGGCTTCTTTTTTTTACCTTTTTTTAAAAAGATAATTTTTACAGTTTTTAATTACACCTATACGTCGTCTGTAGTGTACTTACTCAGTAAACGTTAGATATTCTTAAAATATTCCGTTCGTATTCCAAAAGTTTCATATAGTTTCACAGGGTGTCATAGATTCTCTTTCGTAATTTTTATAGAAACATAGAATGGATTGAGACGAATATAAAAGTCCTATATCGTTTTGCAATATTCGCAATAAATCTCGAGATATTAATTAAAGAAGATTAGTGAATAATCGCACACGATGTGGTAGATGAGCTGTAGTGGCGCCATCTGTCGTTGTATACTTACATATTAGATCAAACAGAACAAAAATGTCCTTTACCATTTTGCAAGTGACCACATAGATTTTTAGATATTAATTAAAGATTTGTGCATTTTCGCGCACAACAATCTTCTTTCATTAATAACTAAAAACTAGGTGGTTAGGAATATTCTCGGGGTGTTAATTTTGAATTTGAGAAACATTTTATATTCCAGGAATATCTAGTGTTTACTGGGTACATGTCGAAGTAATTTGATTAAAAGAAATAACATTCAAAAAAATAATGTATAAAATATTTAGATAAGTGTAAATAAATATTCTGTAGCTTATTATTCCAAAACAAAACATAGCTTTACAGCGGCGTTATAAGACAGTGACTCATTTGCTACGCTGTCTACTAGACCGCTAGATCGACGTATACGGCACTGCCTCTCGCGCCGCACGGCAGCTATCAGGTGGGTGGAGTGGGGAGGCTGGTGGCAAGCGTCGCTGAGATCCGAGCTCTGCTTACAGGATGCCAGATGTGTTCTAAAATGTATCGGGAAGAGAATGTACTCTTTATCGTGTATTATATACGTATAAATGCGCACATCGTTTTCTACTTTTCCGAAACATATTTCGTTGTGTAATATGTGTCTAAACATGCACATAACAATAATTTAGATATTCTATAAATCTGAGGAAAGAAATCTGTGGAATTATAGACTGGGTTAGGTTAATCTTAGGAATTATTGATTAGATTAGATTGGGTTAGGGGTTTGATTAAATTGGAGAACCAAGTTCTTGTATTGAACAAAGCAGATGCGTTCTAAAACTTATCACAGAGTATCAGATAACCTTTCTCCCCTCTTCTTCCCTGTTCCTAATTACATGTGTGAGTATGCATCAAATCGTAAAAAAAAGTATGACATAATATAAAATGGTGACAGTGGCATCATCGATACAATTTATCTTCTTTGAATGGAAAAATATTTGGAGGTAAATGTTTTCAGAACGGATAGTAATATTGAACCATTCGCTATAAATAAACGAGGACATTTCTTTGTTTCATTGTTTTGCTTACACAATTCTTGAAGTCAAAGTCTGATATCATAATTCCAATATAAATACAGATCAATAAGCGATAACAATAAAAAATAAGGATTAAGGGTATGTATATATAGATGTATTAACTTAAGATTTGAACCCTAAACTACGATCTGTTTAACATCGCAAGTACTTCGAAGCTATCCTTTTATACATAGAGTTCGTTGACCTCGTTATGCAAGTAAAATGCTTTGGAAAGACTAACGCACTCTATTAACTTTAGTTAACAGTAGGTTAACTTTAGTTAACCTACGACAACCTGTTAACGCTTTATAATCTAGCTTTTCACATGTGTCCTTGTACACAAGATTAGAAGCGTACCGTGTGGTGAAGAATCATGGCCTAAGTGGGGATTTCTTAAACAATATGATGTAATCGCGACGTTGCCACATTGAGCGAAGCTATATATAGAATTCTGTAAGAAGAATATACGCAGTTGGTTACTGTCTGCTGTGACTTCGTGGTAGAGAAACTGTAAGCTGGCTCTCACTGTTATATAATACTGTTATTATTAATAATACTGCTTACTAATAATACTGCTTATATAATAACGTGTTTTACTTAACGTCCCGACGTTATCATTTAATCTCACATATACTTAAAAAATATATTACTATAATCTGGTTAGGAGACTTACAATTATTTTTAAGTATGAATATTAAAATAATACAGATATAAAACAACTTTTTAAAATATGCTGACTTGCCTATCAAGTCTTTGTCCGTGCAAGCAAACGTGTGCGGCCATGTGACGCAGAACGCAAGGCTATACCCCCACATAGTCGCACGGCACATTCCGATCGCAGCTTGGGCATAAGTAACGGGCCGCGTAGTGCGCATGTTACTAACATCGCCGCCATCTTGTGCAACTGCTTTCACTTGGCGACTGTGCTCGATGTTAGGCGCAACTTGCTTTTCCAAGTTATCTGCGAATACTTGGTGACTCAGTTAACCTGTGCTTGCTTTGACAAAGCAACATTGGAAAACGTGACTATAGTGCAGTTAGTGATTTCAAAGTAAAGAGAGTAATTCTCACCCACAGTGTTTTCAATGATTCATCTTTATATACTCACATGCAGGTATGATGTCGATTTCTGTTACTTTGATATGAGGTTAACACGTCGATATATTAAACAATTTTTTATGTATATTTTGTGATTGAAACCCGTTTCTTCTTGCTCTAAATATGACTCTAAAAATGTATGGAAACCAAGAGTACTGCAATAAACTTTGTTTCTATTATTGAAATTTAATACATTATTAATTTCTATTTACAACATATACTTGCACATTAGAAATGCTTTTTATGTACATCTGGTCTATGTGTATCATATATCTTTAATTTGTGTATCTCCTGCACAGATCTTCTGTCACCTGTATAGTTCGTGTACAATATTTCTATGCAATTGTCATAAGAATAAATCATTAAAGTTATTATTAAAGTCTAGCATTTCTATAAAATTTATTTATGTCTATACATATGTTAACATGTGTGTGCTTGACAAATTAAAAAAATGTGCTTTTATTTAATATGTTATAGGATCAATAAGAGTACGCTGTGCATAAGAACATGGCACGAGTTAAGCTATATGAAAGAGCTGTAAACGCTGTTCATATCATGACCCATACAGGTGAAGTAAGTACTTTAGCATATATACACAATATTTTTACAGTTATATTCCTTAGCATATGTTACAAAAAAGTGTAGTGTCCATATTTTATACTTAGCGTCTTAATTAGTAGCGTCTTAATAAATTTACTGGTGAGTCTTATATGAGAACGCGTAGAGTTTGAGTGAATATATTATATGTTTCACATTAATAATTTAATTATCTCAATAATCAAAATATATACTTAAACATTTTATGAATTAAGTGTATATAATCTACTTTATATTAAAAAAAATTAGTTTTCAATTATCTCAAGTTATCTCAAGTTACGTCAATTGCAAAAATAATTTATAAAACAGCCAATTAATAATGATTCATACTGAAGCAGTGTTACTTATTAGGTTTCCTATCTAGCATGTTTCTGAATGTGAAAAGAATGATGATACTTTTGTACACACATACACACACACACACACACACACAAATGTATACATATATATGTGTGTGTGTGTATATGTATATGTATACATTGTGTGCGAAAGTGGGCAAATGACGCTAGTAGCGCAGCTGTATAGGTCGGTATAATAGAAAGCAGCTTGAAGTTGATCGTAGGTTTCTACTTTATCCGAAGTTGCATTAATACGGGTTTTATTCAGCTGAGGAGCATCGTTTTTCTCTCCACTTTCCATTGCTTGTATCCTTACAACTTGTACACATTAGATCAGTGCAACTAAGCGCACCAAATTAAAAGTATAATAAATTTCAATATTATCCGCGTTATGGCTAGAAATCTGCCAGGATTTTTATTTTGACTTATTATTAAGAGCAATAATAATTTAATACTGTGAAAATTATACGTCGTCCTATAATACAATTAGATATATCTCGAAATAAATCTCGAAATTTCTTATAAAAAAATCAATAAATCTGTATGATATATATATATGTATAATGTATATATATATGAATGAGGGAAGGACTTTGCTTCTTTTCTTGGATGTCTACTCCGGGAAAATTCCAACCCAACCAAACCAAACAAAAAACCAACCCAACCTAATCTAACCTAGCCTAGCCTTAACTAAAGTTAAACTAATTTCATTTACATTGCGTCAATTTTTATTATACATCTCGTGATAACACGTCAACATTATTTAGTTATGAGAAATGTTTAAAGTGTGCTTTAGGATAAAAGTTGGAATTTCGATGGTGAACACTGCAATCTGATTTAAGTTATAATTTTTTTCGAAATGGGAATAACAGGACAAATATCTTGGCACGTGTTATATTCATTTCGACTCGATTTTTAACTTACTTGGGGTCCTTGTACTCAGGTTGATATGTTCTACTTTCATACGTGGTTTTGTATGTCTTGTATCAGATATAACTTTGTATCTTATATAACTTTTTTTTTGTTTTGGTAATATATTACTTATGTGTCATATTTCTGTCATATAACTGTAATGTCGCTTGAGCAGGAAATTACAACTAAAGTGTACGTTGTATGTAACGTACATGTTATATTGTATATTATATTTCGTTATATTACGGCAATATAACAATTATATTATTGTGTTTGTTGGATAGAGTTTCTTAAAAATATAAAATTTTGGTAAATATTGATAAAACGGACTATCCTCCAAATGTCAAACTTGATATATGTTATTAAAATCATCGCTCTAAATAATGTCGAAAAAATGTCAGCCGACACTCATTGTTTATTAAAAAATTTATTAACAAAAGAAGTTTAATAAATAGAACATACTGTCCTATATTGTGCTGTCATGTATATAGTTTTGCATATATATATAAATTAAAGAATATAATCGGCCAAATGTATGTAGAAATAACATAAGTATATGCACGGGTGTTCCGTTCCTCTCCTTGCATTTCCATCGACATATATCGATATAGTACTGGATGGAGCATTCGGCAAGACTTCTTTGATCTTTCGTGTTGAGAGATCTAGAAAGAAAAAAAAACTAGAAAGCCTAGAAAGAAAGAAAAAAAGCTAGATGTATGGGCACCATGGACGTAAGAATACATGGACGGAGCGCAAAGTGCGATTATAGATGAGGGACTATGAAGCCTAAGGGGCAAGAGGGTTATATCGTCGCGGCCATGTTGGTACAGGAGTTTTGTATCTATTTTCACTGTATCAAAATAGCGACCGTTGCCATCTTGGTACATTAACTCCATTACAATACATACAATTATTCCCCTTATCTATTGGGCTTCACTCCCGCGACAATATGTTCCGTCCATGTATTCTTATGTTCATTATGGTGAACACGGATCTCTCTGTTTATTGGTTGAATTTTGTCTAAGGAGAAAGGGGATAGTATCATATCTTTAAAAGTTGGGAATATACGTTACTACATATGATTACATGTTGTATGTGTAATATATATATATATATATATATATATATATATATATATATA
>NW_022639465.1:1731614-1740114 GCF_010583005.1 Odontomachus brunneus
GTCGATTACAGCGCCATCTATCATGAATCGAGAAAAATGTTTCAGACAAATTGTATGTGTTTATAGCCAAAGATTCCGAATATGCAATAAAAAATAGGGGTTCCCATTTACGATTTCAAACTTGCCCCCCCTCACCGCCCAGGTGGAGGGGTGGGGGGCTAATTTTAACGTCATTGTACGTCCCCCTCGAAATGACGAAATTTTGATTCTAAACATTTTTTCGTAGTGTGCTTATTTTTCGAGTTATTTGGCTGCCTAAGTTAAAATGGGTCACCCTGTATAGCACATGTATATATAGCACATGTTGACTTCTTAAATATATACGTTGTCTAAAAATTACATATCACTTATCAAACTTCTTTTGTTTATAACTTTTTAACAAATAATACGCGATGATTAAAACGAATATTACGAATATTAATCAAGGCGATGACCAGGGTGCAAAATATAGATTTAAATATGAACTTTGAGATGCTATGTGACAGAACTTGAAATTCAAAATGGCGGATCCAATATGGCGAGCTAAATTGTAAAATTGTCTTAGATCTCACTGAAACTCACATTTCAAAGGTGTTTAGGATCGCGGATTATAAATCTGTAGTTAATAATTCAAAATGACGAATCCAATATGGCGGCCAAAAATGTGATATTTTCTCGGATTTCAGTGAAACTCACTTTCCACGAGTTTTCGAATTGACTGATTATAAATCAGTTAAAAACTTCTGCCAAAACATAAAATATACAAGGTCCGCCACTTAAATCCAGACAAATTTGAATTTGACAATCCCGCTATATTAGAATGCAGCAGTAGGTGCCAGATGGCGTAAAGGTAGGCCAGAAGGTAAGACATTAATACCTCGAAATGGCCTGAGTCGTTCAAGTCGACATCGGAATGTAACCGAAGAGCGGCGGTTATTGAAAGTGTCCGCGCCGGAAGGTCGCCAAGCTAAATAATCAAGTTCTTCGGATACCCCAGGTCGACGGTGTATGACATTGTCCAGAGGTACGCGGCCTCGGAGGTAGCCAGGATCAAGTTTCCGGCCAGTGTCCTAAGCGTCGTCTCGAATGAGGGCGATGTCATGCCACCGCATTTCTTCAAGAAGGGAGAAATGGTCATGAAGGAGGTTTATGTGGAGATCCTGAGGACTACAGTGAAGCCTTGGATGGAGGAGTACAGTGAAGCCTTAGATGGAGGACGTGGCTGCAGGAAGGTCGTATATTTTCCAACAAGACGGCGCATCTGCTCATACGAGTCACTTAGTGCAGAACTGGTTCTCGGACAATGTTGAGATGTTTTGGTCGAAGAATTTCTGGCCTCTAAATAGTCTCGACTTATACCTTCTCGACTACTACGTGTGGGGCATAGTCGAGAGGGTTACTAATAAAGCCAGACACTCCAACGTGGCCTCCCTCCAGGCCACTATTGAAGCGGCATTCACGAAAATGGACTGGGCGCAATTGCAAACGGCGTGCTAGCACTTTTGGAATAGGATCGAGGCGGTGATCGAGGCGCAGGATGGTTAAATTGAGTGAAAAAACTTAGAAAAAATCCCTTAACTATAAAATAGTCTCTTTGTATTTTTATATATTTTTTGTAATAAACGGCTTTTTCGAGAAAAAATTTTCATGTCCGGATTTAAATGGCGGACCCTGTAGATCAAAACATGAACTTTGAAATTGTATGTGGCACAACCCGAAGTTCGAAATGTTTGATGCAACATGTCAGCTAAAAGCAGTAATATTGAAAATAAATTTGTGAATTATGTCACAAAGCATTGTAAAAACATTATTCATGTTTCTGTGGGCTGTTTTAGGCACGTTAGTGACATGATATGCCATGAATTTCCAAAAACCAAAGTAGCAATTTTTATATGACGGATAGAAACAATTACTTTGGGGTTCTAACATTAATAATGGGATCGATAATGGTAATTGTTTTTATCCGTCATGTGAAAACTTCTATCTTGGTTTTTGGAAATTCATGGCATATCATGTCACTATGTGCCCAAAACAGCCTATGGAAACAAAATATTTTTACAATGCTCTCTGATGCAATTCACAAATTTATCTTCAATATTGCCACTTTTAGCTGACATATTACATTTCGACACATTTCGAATTTCGGGTTTTGCTATATACAATTTCAAAGTTTATATTTTGCTCTATAGTATATTTTACGCTTTGACAGAAGTTTTTACCTGAATCATAATCATTCGGAAACTCCTGGAAAGTGAGTTTCACTAAAATACAAGAAAATATCATATTTTGGCCCGCCATATTGGGTCTGCCATTTTGAATTTTTTATTATTAACTACATATTCATACACCTTACTACAGATCCTAAACATCCTTAAAATGTGAGTTTCAGTGAGATCTAAGACAATTTTAAAATTTGGCCCGCCATATTGGATCCGCCATTTTGAAGTTCGTTTTACCACATAGCATCTCAAAGTCCATATTTATCCCTACATTTTGCACTCTGGTGGAAGTTTTTCTTTTAAAAACTGTTCTGGGCATAGTCTAATCGATTTTACGTGGAATGATCCATAAACAGGGTGTCTAACTCGTACCGTACCAGAGCTAATATATAGCTATTCGGGGTGTGTGTGTGTGTGTATGTATGTATGTATGTATAAGTATATATTAGGTCTATAACTTGAAATCCGCCTTTTTTTTTTGCAAAAATTAAGCCTTTAAGAAACAAATGAAAAAAATACATCAATCAAAGTATTGGCCATCGTTAGATATGACTTTTTCCCATCTTTCTGGTAATAAGCGGATCCCACGGCGAGAGAACGACTCATCTTTACAGGTTATTCAGTTAGAGTTTTTTTACGCTTTCATAAGAGTTGAAGTGTTTCTCTGCAAGTGCGTGTGCCATCGACCGAAACAAGTGGTAGTCGGAAGGAGCACAGTCTGGTGAATAAGCCGCATGGGGTTCCCAGCGAACTGCTTCCAATGTTTCCTTGACAGTCTTAGTGACGTGAGGTCGAGCGTTGTCATGAAGCGAGATCACTTTATGCTGTTATCTTATCTCATGTTCTGGTCGTTTCTCGCGCAATGCTCGGCTCAAACGGGTTATTTGTTGTTGGTAGAGATCCTGTGTGACTGTTTGATCAGGTTTCAGTATCTCATGATATACCACACCTTTCTGGTCCCACCAAATATAGAGCATGACCTTCTTTCCATGAATATTGCGTTTTGGCGTCGATGTTGATGGTTGGCCTGGGTCGCAAATGGTTTTACAGCGTTTGGGGTTATCAAAATAGATCCACTTTTCATCGCCAGTCACAATTAGATGCAAAAATACTTTTCTTTTTTGTCTGGCAAGCAGCATTTTGGAGATGGTTTTTCGCCTTTTGGCGTCTCTTTCTTTCAATTTATATGGCACCCATCTTCCTTCCTTGTATACTTTTCCCACAGCTTTTAAATGCTTGGAAATGGTTGCTTGAGTAACATTAAACGTTTCTGCAAGTTGATTTTGTGTTTGACATGGATCTTTACCAACCAATGCTTGCAGTTCTGTATCTTTAAATTTATTTTTGCTGGCCTGAACGTTCTTTATCATTCGTGTCAAAATCACTAAGTTTGAATCGTCGAAATCATTCCTTACAAGTTGTTCCGATAGAGCAAGTTCCCTATAAGCTTCAACAAGCATTCGATGAGATTCAGCAGCAGTTTTCTTCAAATTGAAATAGAAAAGCAAAGCTTCGCGCAAATTATGCTTATTTGGTTGAAATTCAGACATTTTCTTTGCAGTAAATAACTATGTTGTCACAAACATAAACTTTTATATACTGAATATTATTGACAGAGGTCAAAACTATAAATGATGCCTTGTCCAGTTATAGTTGACGATTGTCAAAGCTACAGCTATTTATCGCTAGAGGGCGGGTTTCAAGTTATAGACCTAATATATAAGTATGTATGTATGTATGTATGTACGTGTGTGTGTTTGCGTGTGCGTGTGTGTGTGTGTGTGTATAAAAAATTTTTATAATCAATAAAAAAATTTTTTGTATTTTTTTTAAGCCAATTAATTTGTCTCATTATTCTATGTAAAAAAGCATTTAGGCAAGATAATCGAAAGATGAATATTTTACAAGATATTTTGTATTCTATGTCAAAGTGCTGGAACTTTCAAGTGTTATTACTCGAAAAGTTCTTAACGAAAAAATATTTTATTAGGTGTACAACTTTGCTTCTGCCGTTTTTTTTCCGAAATTCGAGGCTTTATTGTAAAAAACTGGTTATACATTTATGATTCAAAGTATTATCCATCGCTGGCCACTACTTTCTCCCATCTTTTGGGCAGCATACGAATCCCGCGTCGAAAAAACTGATCATCTTTTGAGGCGATCCACGAATCGATCCAATTTTTTACTTCTTCATAAGACCGGAAGTGCTGGTCAGCTAAACTGTGTGCCATTGATCGAAACAAGTGATAGTCAGAGGGAGCAACGTCTGGAGAATACGGCGAGTGGGGTAGAACTTCCCATTTCAACGTTTCCAAGTATGTCTTGACCACTTTCATAACATGAGGTCGAGCATTGTCATGCTGCAAAATCACTTTATCGTGTCTCTCGTTGTATTGCGGCCGTTTGTCTTTCAATGCTCGGCTCAAACGCATTAATTGCGTTCGATACCGATCGCCTGTGATTGTTTCAGTCGGTTTTAACAGCTCATAATATACTACGCCGAGCTGGTCCCAATAAATACAGAGCATGACTTTGGAGCAGTGAATATTCGGTTTGGCTGTCGACGTGGAAGCATGGCCGGGAATTCCCCATAATTTTCTGGGCTTAGGGTTATCGTAATGAACCTATTTTTCGTCTCCAGTCACAATGCGATGCAGAAATCCCTTCCGTCTTTGCTTTTCAAGCAGCTGTTCATAAGCAAACAAACGCCGTTCAACATCTCTCGGCTTCAATTCGTACGGCACTCAATTTCCTTGCTTCTGAATTATTCCCATGGCTTTGAGACGTTTTGAAATGGCTTGTTGAGTCACTCCCAATGATCGTGCCAATTCTTCTTGATTTTGACACGAGTCTTGATCAAGTAATGCCTCCAATTCTGCATCTTCGAAAACCTTCTCTGTTCCACCGCTATCCCGGTCTTTGACGTCAAAATCACCGTTCTTGAAGCGTTGAAACCACTCACGACACGTTCTTTCACTAATAGCGGTCTCACCATAAGTATTTGAGAGCATTCGATGAGCCTCAGCCGCAGATTTCTTCATATTGAAGCAGAAAATTAAAATCTCCCGCAAATGACGAGAATTTGGCTCGTAAACTGACATTTTCAATCGAGAATAACTTTATGATGCAGACACATATCGACTAATGTTTCTATGGAGTTATGTTGACAGATGCCCAAGTTTATTGTATGGCGTCTATGATCTATTTATTTCGACCACCACTTACCGCTAAAGCCATCTATAGGAAAACGGCGGAAGCAAAGTTGTACACCTAATATTATAGTATTTTGGAAAGCTCTTGAGATAAGTTACAAGAATATGTAATAAAAAATGGGAAGTTCCATTTAAGAAATTAAAGATGACCTCTACGTTATCTTCACAACACTATTCAAGATCATATTTATACTATTGTTTAATGCGTCACTTAAAACTGTTCAATTTTTGTTAGAAACATTTTTTTCTACAATGCGTTTTTTTTTTCGAAAAAATGCAGGGGTCCAGGACTTTTCGTACACCTTGTATACACACACACACATACACATATACATATATACAGGGTGTCCTGCGTAAAACAGACCAAAAGAGAAATATAAGTAGAACACATAAAAGTGAACAAAAATTGTATAGGTCATTTTTCAAACAACCACGTAAAATTTCGAGATATTAATTAAAATAGTCGGACAAATTAGAACGCGTGACGCGACAGGCGGGACATACGACTCGCAGCGGGCGGCGAAGAACGATTGCTCGTGGGCCTATCTTATAGGCCAGAGGGGTGGGCCGTTTGGCATACGGAAATGGGTAGCTCCGTGTGTGCATCCGTGTGCGTGTGCGCTCGTCCATTTTCTTCGTCGACCGCTGCGAGCCGTATGTCCCGCCTGTCGCGTCGCGCGTTCTAATTTGTCCAACTATTTTAATTAATAACTTGAAATTTTAGGTGGTTATTTGAAAAATGACCTATACAATTTTTGTTCACTTTTATGTGTTCTACTTATATTTTTCTTTTGGTCCGTCTTATGCGGGACACTCTGTGCACACACACACACACACACACACACACACACACCACACACACATATATACAGTGTGTCCCATAAGTTCGGCAACGGCAAGAAAACTAGGCGGGGCAGCATTTTAGAGAAAAATGTTTCGAATAAAAGTTGTAAGGCTTAAACAGTCGCATTTAATGACAGTAGTTATTTGACCTAAGATGACGTCGCCAAGACAAGGTCAACTTTGCTTTTTTAGATATAAATACATATTTTTTATTACGGCATTTTATTCTATGTGAAAAAGCAAACAACTTTTGTTTGAAAAAATTTTTTATACGACCTCTATTTTCTAAGATATTTACGTAAATATCTACAAAATTATTGGTTTCAATAATTTTTTACTTGAATTCTATCAACTTTACCGAAAAATATCAAGAGATAAAAATTATTTATTTTGTTCTCATAGATCTCTGAGAATTTTTTCAGAATTTTATATTAATTTTTTAGTACTGCATTTTCTTGCATTTTCTTGAAGTACTAAAAAGTTAACACAAAATTCTGAAAAAATTCTCAGAGCTTTTTGAAAACAAAATAAGCAATTTTTATCTCTCAATATTTTTCGGTAAAGTTAATAGAATTCAAGTAAAAAATTATTGAAACCAATAATTTTGTAGATATTTACGTAAATATCTTAGAAAATAGAGGTCGTATAAAAAATTTTTTCAAACAAAAGTTGTTTGCTTTTTCACATAGAATAAAATGCCGTAATAAAAAATATGTATTTATATCTAAAAAAGCAAAGTTGACCTTGTCTTGGCGACGTCATCTTAGGTCAAATAACTACTGTCATTAAATGCGACTGTTTAAGCCTTACAACTTTTATTCGAAACATTTTTCTCTAAAATGCTCCCCCGCCGAGTTTTCTTGCCGTTGCCGAACTTATGGGACACACTGTATATATACATACAGGGTGTCTTAAAAATATGGGAACCCCTGAATATCTTTTTATAGTGAGGTTTTTTGATAAAACTTTTAAAACAAAAGTTGTAGGATTTCAAAAGCTAAATCTGATGGTGGCTTTAAAATTGACCTTAAGTTTGACTTTGAAGGCCATTTCAAGGGCGACTTTATTTTTCCAAATAAAACATGCATATTTTCATGACGGATTCGGAATCTACGCCAAAAACTGAGAAGCTTTTGTCTGAAACATTTTTTTCAGAAAATGCTCCCTTTGACCTTAAAATAACCTTCAAACTTCACGGTTTTTCTTAAAAATATGGAACAATACCATCAACGTCTGCACAATAGCGGATGCTTTGACTTTGAAATGACCCCCGATGGTCATCATGACCCAAGAGTCAGGGTTCCCATTAAAAAAAATTAAGCTGACCTTGAGATAACCTTCAAAGTAAATTTTAAGGTCACCATCAGATTCAGCTCCTGAAATCCTACAACTTTTGTTTTGAAAGTTTTATCGAAAAACTTCACTATAAAAAGATTTTTAGAGGTTCCCATATTTTTAATGGGATTTTTTTAATTATCATTTTTAATTAATTAATATTTTTTTAATGGGAACCCTGACCCTTGGGTCAGGATAACCATCGGAGGTCATTTTGAAGTCAAAGCATCCGCTATTGCGCGACCGCTGATAGTATTGTTCCATATTTTTAAGAAAAACCGTGAAGTTTGAAGGTCATTTTAAGGTCAAAGGGAGCATTTTCTGAAAAAAATGTTTCAGACAAAAGCTTCTCAGTTTTTGGCGTAGATTCCGAATCCGTCATGAAAATATGCATGTTTTATTTGAAAAAATAAAGTCGCCCTTGAAATGGGCTTGAAAAAGATATTCAGAAGTTCCCATATTTTTAAGACACCCTGTATACACACACATACGCGCGTGCGCGCGCGCGTGTGTGTGTGTGTGCGTGCGTGTGTGCGTGTATTCGCGTGTGTGTGCGTGTGTGTGCGCATACATATACATATATATACACACACACACATATATTAGGTGAAGTAAAAAGTTCTGAGCGTTTTTTCGCTTTATTTCGACGATGAAATTAACATAGTTAGGATTATCCGATTTTGATCAAATATGCGCCGTTTTGTTCGATAACTTTTGTCCATTTTGAAGGCAATTTCATAATTCCGCGATTGAAGAAGTCCTCGTCCCTATTGGTAAAAAACTTGACCAGCTCATTTTCACAAGCCTCTCTTGAGGCTAGTTTTGTACCATCAAGAAAATTTTGCAAATGCTTGAAAAGGTGATAATCGCTTGGTGCCAAGTCTGGACTATACGGCGGGTGCAATAGAACCT
>NW_022639465.1:1744141-1746071 GCF_010583005.1 Odontomachus brunneus
AATTGCGTTCGATACCGATCGCCTGTGATTGTTTCAGTCGGTTTTAACAGCTCATAATATACTACGCCGAGCTGGTCCCAATAAATACAGAGCATGACTTTGGAGCAGTGAATATTCGGTTTGGCTGTCGACGTGGAAGCATGGCCGGGAATTCCCCATAATTTTCTGGGCTTAGGGTTATCGTAATGAACCTATTTTTCGTCTCCAGTCACAATGCGATGCAGAAATCCCTTCCGTCTTTGCTTTTCAAGCAGCTGTTCATAAGCAAACAAACGCCGTTCAACATCTCTCGGCTTCAATTCGTACGGCACTCAATTTCCTTGCTTCTGAATTATTCCCATGGCTTTGAGACGTTTTGAAATGGCTTGTTGAGTCACTCCCAATGATCGTGCCAATTCTTCTTGATTTTGACACGAGTCTTGATCAAGTAATGCCTCCAATTCTGCATCTTCGAAAACCTTCTCTGTTCCACCGCTATCCCGGTCTTTGACGTCAAAATCACCGTTCTTGAAGCGTTGAAACCACTCACGACACGTTCTTTCACTAATAGCGGTCTCACCATAAGTATTTGAGAGCATTCGATGAGCCTCAGCCGCAGATTTCTTCATATTGAAGCAGAAAATTAAAATCTCCCGCAAATGACGAGAATTTGGCTCGTAAACTGACATTTTCAATCGAGAATAACTTTATGATGCAGACACATATCGACTAATGTTTCTATGGAGTTATGTTGACAGATGCCCAAGTTTATTGTATGGCGTCTATGATCTATTTATTTCGACCACCACTTACCGCTAAAGCCATCTATAGGAAAACGGCGGAAGCAAAGTTGTACACCTAATATTATAGTATTTTGGAAAGCTCTTGAGATAAGTTACAAGAATATGTAATAAAAAATGGGAAGTTCCATTTAAGAAATTAAAGATGACCTCTACGTTATCTTCACAACACTATTCAAGATCATATTTATACTATTGTTTAATGCGTCACTTAAAACTGTTCAATTTTTGTTAGAAACATTTTTTTCTACAATGCGTTTTTTTTTTCGAAAAAATGCAGGGGTCCAGGACTTTTCGTACACCTTGTATACACACACACACATACACATATACATATATACAGGGTGTCCTGCGTAAAACAGACCAAAAGAGAAATATAAGTAGAACACATAAAAGTGAACAAAAATTGTATAGGTCATTTTTCAAACAACCACGTAAAATTTCGAGATATTAATTAAAATAGTCGGACAAATTAGAACGCGTGACGCGACAGGCGGGACATACGACTCGCAGCGGGCGGCGAAGAACGATTGCTCGTGGGCCTATCTTATAGGCCAGAGGGGTGGGCCGTTTGGCATACGGAAATGGGTAGCTCCGTGTGTGCATCCGTGTGCGTGTGCGCTCGTCCATTTTCTTCGTCGACCGCTGCGAGCCGTATGTCCCGCCTGTCGCGTCGCGCGTTCTAATTTGTCCAACTATTTTAATTAATAACTTGAAATTTTAGGTGGTTATTTGAAAAATGACCTATACAATTTTTGTTCACTTTTATGTGTTCTACTTATATTTTTCTTTTGGTCCGTCTTATGCGGGACACTCTGTGCACACACACACACACACACACACACACACACACCACACACACATATATACAGTGTGTCCCATAAGTTCGGCAACGGCAAGAAAACTAGGCGGGGCAGCATTTTAGAGAAAAATGTTTCGAATAAAAGTTGTAAGGCTTAAACAGTCGCATTTAATGACAGTAGTTATTTGACCTAAGATGACGTCGCCAAGACAAGGTCAACTTTGCTTTTTTAGATATAAATACATATTTTTTATTACGGCATTTTATTCTATGTGAAAAAGCAAACAACTTTTGTTTGAAAAAATTTTTTATACGACCTCTATTTTCTAAGATATTTACGTAAATATCT
>NW_022639465.1:1749094-1764056 GCF_010583005.1 Odontomachus brunneus
TATATATATATATATATATATATATATATATATATATATATATATATATATATATATACACACACATGTGTGTGTGTGTGTGTGTGTGTGTGTCTATATATAAGTAGGGGTAGTGAGTAATGGAATCAGGGCCTTTTTTTTAAACAACTACGTGAATTTTGAGATATTAACAACAAAAGATTTCTGCCGGGCCAGTCTTCTAGCAACCAGTGTGCGGGGTCGAAATCGCATCACTGATCGTCCTCCGCTCAGCGTGGTCTAATTTTTTTCGGCCATTTTGTTTGTTTCATCGCGAATAGAAATTAATTCCGGATTCCGGAGTGTTTTCAGATCAGCTGGGCGAGTTAAATTAAATTTACATTTTTTTTTTCAGTCCAATACAGAAACCCAGGGTGGAATGAAGATTAAAGAAGAATTCATCGATGAAACAATAAGTACTAATACAATGGATAATCATAAGTTTCTAAGAAGTCGTTCTAAAATATGTGATGGCGATAAGTCATCATTAACCGAAAATAATGATGTATTGTATAAACACGTGAATCGTAAAAGGACAGAAAGTATGTCTGATAATCATTCTGAGGATTCAAGTGGAGCTGAGCTACTTAAGATTGTTAATCTAAAAAGTAGAAGTACGAAAAGTGGCAAAGAACGTGTATGTGATACTTCGTCGATACCTAGGAAGAAACGAAAATATTGCGATAAAGTCTCTGCAAATAATCATACTAATGCGTCTAAAACAATGAACAAAAATTTTAATGGGAGAAAAAAAAGGCGACGCCTCACAAAATCTCATATCTTCCTCAAGAATAGGAGAAAAAGGAATGCCGATAATGAATGTAACGTGTGCTTTATAACATTCAAAAACTCTCGGAATCGTAGACTGCATTATCAATACTATACGAAAATTGGAATTTTTAAATGTACATATTGTAATGAGTGTTTTAGTTATCAGGGAACACTACGTTCGCATATTTTGATGTATCATTGTAACCAGCCAACTATTCGTTCTAATTTGTCTCTGTACTGTAATTTTTGTAATCGCCCTTTTAAGGTTAAATCTTATTTACAATCTCATTTGTTTCACACTCATAACGAGTTAATATATTCAAATACTGTAAATGAAACTAAAAAATCCAAAATCAGCTCTAAAGGTGTATCTCGTAAAAATGATACTTTGAGGAATGACATATATGAAGAGTCATGTTCAAGTAATCCTGGTGAATCAAAGGAATTAAGTATTCTTAATAAGGATTATAAACAGTCTCCAGATGATAACACAACAATGAGTAATAAATTAATGGAAGAGCACTACAATGAAGATATGCCACTTTTAAAAAAATTACGACAACCAACATTGAATGAATATCTTCAACTTTACAAAAGGAAACGCACTACTCAATTGGATACCATGAAAGATGGTTCGTCTATATATGCTTCAAGTGATGATGAAAGAATAATAGAAAGTAAGAAGCCCAAGCTTTCAGAACATAATAGACAGTCCGACATACCGACTGGAAACTGTAGTAACGATGTAAAACAAATAATACAGGTTTCCACTTTGAAACAAAGTGAAAAGCATAAAGAATGTTCCTCCAAAGAACCTTTTGTAAAATTACATGCGGATGTTGAAACGATGAAGTGTTTTTTAGAAAGCCTTCCGGTTGAAAACGTTAAAAGTGACGTAACCCAAGATCAGACGAATAATACAGTGTCATCTGATCACGATATTCGTTATAGATTAAGACCTGTGAGGGCTATCCGTTTCTTGGGACATTTCACTAGAAAGTATGTATTTAAGAAGTTTCCACATAACAGTACTGCAATGGAACACTGTGAAGCTGATTTGGACATAACAAACTCGGAACCTTCAAAAACCACTACAGTTCCTCCTAAGTTCAGGGATGTTACAATCACTTTAGAGAGATGTGATAAAAAGCGAAAAAATTACCATTCCGTTTCTACAACACAGATCACTTCTGAGCAAGAATCGGTTTCTTCAGTCACTGAACCAAATGTTGCGCAATCTAAAAAGAGTGATATAAGAAATGACGTTATGCTTAAAAAGCTAGAAGTTTCTTTGGAACGCTTAGAAACTGAACAAACTGAAAATAATCTAGAATTGGAAGTGGACGCCGAAAAACAGGATGGTAACAATATTACATGTGGAATGTGTAAGAAGAGTTTCCCAACAAAACAAGCCAAACGCATACACGTAAAGTCGTCTCATGTAGCATATATGTCAAGCATATGCAACGCACGATATTCGACAAAACATAAATTACTTCTACATTATTTGCGCGAACATACCTTCAGACCTAATCAATGTTGTATTTGTAATGAAATATGCGACCCTACACAGCTAAAGCAGCACTTAACTTATCACTGTCTAAAATATTTCCAAAACGAGAATGACCAATATCAAATAAATGTTGACATAAGATGTTCAACTAAGTCATCTAACCCCTGTTTTAAGTGTGGTAAAGAATTTCCAACACATATATTATGGTCAGTGCATGATCGTTATTGTCGAATACGTGGAGAAGTGGAAGAAGTTCAGCAGGATCTTAGCGAAACAAACATGTCTTCAGAAGTCATTCCTAAAGCTAATTACAATGAGGACGTCGATGAAAGCACAATGATATTCGATGAAAGCACAATGATATTCGATGAAAAGAAATATGATGCTTCATGTGAGCTCCCAAATAACAAGTCCGTAGAGGAATCAAACAAGATTCGAACACCAGCTGATGAAGGGCTAATAAATAACGAAGAGCCGGAAATCATCGAAGAACCGACTATTATCGAAGAGGATACAGAAATTAATGGAAGTAATCAAAACCCTCTTAATAGGAAAACGATTTTTATCGTGGAAAATATTGTAAATGTCGACGAATCACAACCTGTCGAGTTTCCGAAGACTAATAATTCTACAGCCAATGACCAGAATACTGCAAACACACAATTAAATGTCGTTGGACCGAATGGTAAAACCTATCCATGTGATATATGTGGAAAGCGATTTCAGAGCAAGAAGAACTTAGAACAACACATACGCAGTTTCAGTCGTGTCACTGATTTCTGTCCACTATGTAATACTGCGTTTAGCTCGAAACGCTTTTTACAAACGCACATCGCTGCTGCGCATGTACCAGAACTATCAAAAAATTACGATTTTCACTGCGTATTTTGTAATCAAGGTTTCATTAAGAAATACGACCTTCGACCACACGTGTTGCATCTGCACGGCCGACAAATGCTCGAGACAATTATGCCGAATTTTCGTAGTAATCAAGGGAAAGATGATGAGTTGGATAACGGAAATGCGACGTGCAATGTGTGTAACTTGGCATTTGAGACTCTCGATCGTTATGTGGAACATAGGATGTACTATTACAAGAATCACAAATTTAAATGTTCGATTTGTTTCCAAGAGTTCCAAGGCATGTACATGTATCATCATCATAACAAGCTTACTCACTATCCAGAGGACAAACGTAAATCCTACAGTTATACCTGCAACATATGCAAGGAAGGATTCAATCATGAATTACATTTCCATTCACACAACATGCATGTGCATTCCAATGAAGAAAGTTCATCTGAAATACCTAAAGAAAACTTAAGGACTACAGATCTAAGGAATAATCAAAAGGCAATCAATATGGAGGAAGACGGAGAGGTTATAAATTTGTCTATAAATCGAGAAAAAAAAAAGCAACCTCATATCAAACTGCCACCCATGAACTATTCTTGCAAGGTTTGCCAATTTAAATGTACAGATGCTAATTATGCTAACAATCATGAGTTATTCTACACTAATGATGGCGATTTTAAATGTGATCTCTGTAGTAGACGATGTAAGACTATCTATCTGCTTGATCAGCATAAAAGTTTAACTCACGTTTGTCGTGATATCTACAAAGAATTTACGTGTAACGACTGTGGCGAAGTATTAACATCAACTGCTTCACTGAGGTGTCACAAAAAACATTTTCATGGCTTACTTTCGCTCGATAATGTTAAAATTTGTAATAACTGTGGTCAGACATTTTCTTCGAGCGCTGAATACAAGAAGCATCAATGTAAATCTACTGTCAGTACATCTACAGAGAAATACATATACCGTTGCTTTTACTGTGATTTGAAGTTCATCTCTCTTGATATGATCCAGACGCACATTATTCATGTTCATTTTAGTAAATTATTAGATAAACATGCTGCTTTAAAGTCAGATCTGTTCATCATTAGTGAAGATAAAACTCAGAACAAGTCTATTCCGCAGCTGATTGACCAAGTAATAGTATCTAGAAACAATTTAACTCGATCTTTTCAACAATCTGGTAATGACACAAACAATACTTCGGCCACGCAGGAAGCACAGGATAAAGTTGCTGTTGAACCAACTCCGGATCAACTCAAACCTTTATTTCTAATAGACAACGAAACTAAACAGAAGGCTTCAACTTCTGCAATAACTGCTAGTGGATCTGAAGCCAATATACCTACAATGATGGAAAAAGGACAGGATAATCAAGCTAAAGATGACACCTCAGTTTCTACGTCCACTGAATCTACTAATAGGCCCAAAAAGAATCAGTTTTTATCTGATACTTTTAATATATCGCTAGAGCAAATGTTAGATGGGCATTCGATTTTTTCAACTGGATCTACTAACAAATCCAATGTAGCTTTTACGAATGTTTTTCCTAAACCAGTTAGTGGACCTATTGCTTCAAATGCTGTGGCAACCATACCTAGAAGTGAAGAGATTCCATTACAAAAGCGTGTATCAGTGAATGATAGTACTGATTACATTTGTCCATTATGTCTATTACAGTATCCGTCTCTGATGTATTTCCATGCTCATCTAAGATATGCTCACGTAAATTTAATCCGAAATGACTTGATTTATCCACAACTAGACCAATTGACCGAGAAGATTCCTGCGATAGAGTGTCTATTATGTCCACGTATCAGCACTGATGAGAAGAGATACAAAAGGCATTTACGACACTCTCATTCGTTTCACTTGTATCTTACGAATTCTAAGGAGACGAGTAAGACTAATAATGCCAGTACTTCCTCAACAACATTGACAAACAGTAATACCAGGAGCAAATCGCCCGAAGTCATTACTGTAGAAGATGATGACGATGACGATAGCAGCAAAAACTCTTTAACCGATCGGGCAGCTGCTGAAACATCCACTGAGGAAACCAAAAATACTTCTAGCACAGGGAATGAAAATTTTGGTAAATTGAAGGTTAAGTCTTTTGCAAAAATTATCGAAAACTTGGCTATTGATCGTGCGACGGAACTACTAAATACACCTAAATTAAATAGTACTCGCGACGACGTTCCTACGAAATAGTCGACTAATTTGACCTAGAAAGATAAAGTAGCGACAACGCGCATTTATTCCAAAGAACATGATCGGGGATCTTGGTGATTTTAGTCGAAATGGAAGCTCTGCGTTCTGCAACGCAAGAAGCTAGATAAGCTAAGAAGAAATAGAAATGGAAAATGGCTGGAATTTACAGATAGAGAAATAGATTAAGTTAAAAATCTACTTCAGATCAACAAAGATAACAAAGATACATATTGTATCAATAATCGGAAAAAGCATTACATTTAAATTTACATTTAAATTTCGTAAAAGTGGAGCAGGGATCTTAATAATAAATTGTTACGTATTTACAAATAATAAATTATTGAAAATATAACAAACGTTCCGTAAATAGCGATTTGTTTTGTAAAATTGATGAAACTAGTTAAAAAGAATGAAGATCGCTGATCCACTTATTATGATATTTAAAAAAAATTTTTTTTCAATTTTAGTATTGTACGATTTCTGTTGCATATACGACATGTAATACTTTGGTATGTAATTAAACTTATATATAAGACATGTATTTATATTGATATATATGATAAGATCTTTTTTGGATAAAATTCTTGTTCGGCTATATCTTTAACTTTAATAGGTATCTGATATAAATAAAGGAACGATTGCATATGTATATAATCGTGCAAAACTTCTTACATCCACCATATAATATATATTTGTGTGAGTTATAAATTATTATAGCTTATATTATTATATAAAATTAATTATATTAATAATTTATTATTAATATATATATAATTATAGCTTATGTTATTATATAAAATTAATTTTTTTGAAATTGAGCTTATTGAAAAAAACTAGAAAGTTAATTTTTTTCTTTAATATTTTAAATTAAACAAGTTTACTTTTATATCTTTGCGTTAAGCTGAAATAATTACATTTTATAAATAAATGCTTGAAATCTTTTATTGCAAATATAATTTGTTTATTATATCAGAATATAAGTAAAATTTGTCAATGTCAAACCTTCACAATTTTGTCTTTCATACATATTCTAAACATATTCTAAAACAATTGTACACTGTGAAACCACACAATTTCATATTTACAATTTAGTTTACCAATTTTATATTTGCGAATCTTATATTAAATATATTATTAAAATATATAATTAAATTTGGTATTTTTTATTTCTTTAATATTCCCAAGTTTAAAGTTTGGAGACACAAATATCTAAATACAAAGATGGCATTTTAAAAAATATCCTTTTTTCCTTTTTCATTTTTTCTAAAAATGGTGAGTATAAAATTCGCGCGCGCGTGCCATACAATTTGTATATAATAATTTAATTAAAAACTTTTGTGTTTATATCGAAACGTATTGAACATTTCCTACTTCGCAATCTTTCAATTTCGATTCCGGCGTACTCGCGAGTGATGAATTTTTGTAAGAGATGCACGAGCTACACTGCCATTTCACCGAGATATTCCGGACGGTAAGTAAAAAAAAGATGTGTACTTCCTTAAATATTTTGGAATCTGCTTTGGTCTGTTTCGAATTTTTGCGAATTAGATTGAAAGTATCGATGTAGCGCATTGCGGAGCAGCCAACCATAGGCGCTGCCTGCGAATTTTATTGCACTACCTGACCCGTCCGACATGGATTTTCACTACACCCCGGGCTGTCTACATCCGACGTTACGGGGCCGCCACCATCGTAAAAGTCTTATAACGGTTTAAGGACCGCGCTTAGCGGAAGGGTAGCGGGGAGTTCATTCCTCACTGCTTACAAAGTACGCCACGTATCGGCTCGATTTTTTCGAAGAGGCTACAATATCATCATAAAGTAATCGTGCCAATTTTTAAATTACGATCATCTTTTTTCTGTATGACATCGTTAAAAATCTAATTGGTTTGATTTTTTTTTTTTATTTTTATCGAGAATACTTTCAAGTGAGTGAATCCTTAAAATGCAAAATAACAATTATGGATTTGATTAATTGGATTTGGTTTATAGTTACATTAGCTCGCTATTGGATTCCATGTGCGAAATTTATTTCGCGCTGCCGGGTAACTCTTCTCGACGCGTTCGTTGAAAAACAAATGTGTAGTTGAGCAGCACAGATAGTGCGCACATATTCCGAACGTAGAATGCTTCCGTTCCAATTTTTAATTTGCATTATAAACATCCACGATTAACTCTGCGTCAATGGACGGTCCGTACTAATGGCACTTGTCGGGTGTAATTATGGCGGCACTGTGGAGTTGCAATTTATTTACCAATCTGTGTGCCGGCGCTGGAAGCAAACTACGCTAGAACGTTAATTTGCGACGATTAACCGATTAATTTTCGCTGTGCGAAACGATGCGAGGAATCGAGAATTACAATCAAGAGTAAATTCTCAGACGGAATGATATGTACGCGAAATACTTTTTAGTTGCGTAGCTTGTTAAACTGTTCCCTGTCGACAAATTATCAAATATATTTCGATTCGTAGTTTAATTAGCCTATTAACTTCTATTTTGCAAGAATATGTACGCAAACAGAAGTGATACAATACGAGTAATTTTCATTATTTTGTTTTTCGTATTACTAACGAGAATTTTAGAGTTTTGGAATTTGTTTCAAGTGGAATAAGTTTTGCTCAAGATGAGAATTTATACATATATAAAGAAAAATATTCATTTGTGAGTTTAATAAATTTTGTTGAATTAAAAATGTATCTATTGAAATAGTTTAAACAAATCAATTTTTGTCTCACTTGAGGCTTCTGGGTAGTCACCGTGGCCATGTTGGATTGATTCGTATAAACTTACCTTCTTTAAAAAAAGTAAAAAAGATGCGCAAGTTTATGCGCCCGCACGAATATAGCTGTATAAAAGCTAATGCTAGTGAGTGATATCAGCTAAACTAATAGTGAGATATGTAACGGCACATAAGGAGCAAGCACGGATGTCTTAGTGCTATTAAATACTAATATTACTTTTTAATATTAATATGATTGTGGGAGGATAAAAGTATGTTAAATGCACGTATCGAAATTGTTCGATTATCGTACACGGAGAATCAACCTTTCATACTTAGACCGATCCTTGAGTGAATTTATATATATATATATATATTTTTTTTTTTTTTTTTTTTTTATTAAAATCCCCCCAATAAACCGATGACTCAAATAGATTCCTTATATATGTTGCGAACAATTTCGATACGTGCGTTTAACATACTGGACAACTTTATCCTCCCACAATCATATTAATATTAAAAAGTAATATTAGTATTTAATAGCACTAAGACATCCGTGCTTGCTCCTTATGTGCCGTTACATATCTCACTATTAGTTTATCTGTTCAAGGAGCTTTCTATTATTTCGATATCAGTTAGGCCAAGTAAAAATATTATGATTTACGTGCTTCCCTATATGAATAGAATTATTCAAAAGGAAATGCTCCTGTATGAAATCCCGGTGGTTGCCTTTGTGAGCGCAACACCTCCAACGCCGCTCACTGGGAAACGATGTGCGATATCAGTGTTATGGAATACTCGGGCATAAACGCAACAACGGATTTATCTTTTGTTGGCGTTATTACCGCGATATGTATGTATAATTATTACGAGCAGGCCAATGAAAATCATTGGTTTCAGCCGATCATCTATTCTCTCGTGATACATGTGTGGTTTGTTGGAAATTCTCAATGGTTAATATTTTTCAATTTTTATCAAGCTTCGTAATTGCTCGAATAAAATGAAACTGCTCAATATGTTTCTTTTGAAACGCTACGTTAAAATACATAAAGATAAAAGTAATTTAAGACCGGCATAAGATGAAGATAAAGGTAAAGATAAAAGAGCTGGGGAAGTTAGTAGGTGCAAGTGTACAAACGTGGGAAAACAGGAGGATTCAAAGCTAATTTGGAGAGAGAATTTAACGGACGAAGATGAGAGGAATACTTTCTCGCCAAGAATAGCAAGAGGAGCGAACGAGCGAGCTCAAGTCACTCCCTTTGGAGTGCGGGGCGATGTGTAACGGCGAAAAAATTCGTTTGCAAGAATAACGAGCGCTAAGTGCTCGGGTAAATTCACGGGTCTGAATAGACCGTCGCGTTCTTGTCGACGAGGGAGCGCGTCCCAGCACCCTCCGCGAAAGTAACCCAAGTACAAGAATGGCCTTGCTTGTCTTCGACTTGGTCTGAAATTAGCAGTTAGTTAGCGGACCAGGTGTCTGCGGTTGTCAAGAAACGTATGGAAAGTTTTCCCCGCGGTTTGCCCCGAGTTTCGTTCCCGAGGACGGGGCGTTTTAAACGGTGTACAAGTCCGCCCTCGGTGTGTGCGTTGATATCCTACTTCAAACAGCACTGTATATTCACTCTCACTTGGGTACGACGGCGCTTTCAAGTTTTTAAGAGGCGCCGCACGATGTGTAGGACGTTTTAAACCTCGCAGCCTTGTATTATCTGGTTGAGCAACGTGTGCCTCGTGGATCTGTGGGCGAGCGTCTTGAAATATGAAGCTTCCGAGAGGATACAGCGGATTACGTGAAAGTTAAAGATAGCAAGTGCAGCCGGAGTCATCGAGAGGGCGTTTAATATAAGCTCGAAGAGCGTTCGATGGCCTGTGCGCGAAGCAAAGGCACTTATCGGTACAGGAAACGCGGTAGACTCAGCTGGAACATGAGGTACACATTCAGAGTCGGGAAACGGCGGCAGGACAAATAATGGGCCGTATAAAGGGAGAAGAAAAGAAGGATTCAGCGACGAGTACGAGATAAGAAATTCCGGAAAAAGGAACGTTGTATCAGAAACGCTGGCGGCGAACGAAAGCGGAAACGTCCTTTTTGTGCCAGACACGATTTCTCGCTTTCGAGGATTTATTTATTAATAACTGGAATAGAGGAGATATTAGCGAAATATTATTTTACAGAGAGACAGCGACGCTTTTATGTGTCGCCTCAATTGCTGTGTGATTAGTGAGCTTTGATAGAAAGCAAACGTCATTTAAATCCCGTCACTTTCTACAAATTATACGAATTGTTCTTCCAGCGGAGACGCCTTGGCGTGTTTTTATTTCAGGTCGCGCTTATCTTCTCTCGCGGCGACAAGAAGAAGCGCTCAAAAACTTCCGGGCCGTGGAATAGTTGCTCGGTGCTCTCGTAAGATTCACTTCACGAGAGCCCCTTAACGTTATCAATTTCAGCTTAAACTTACTGCTTAATAAACGTCAAGAGACGGCCGTCTATCGGTCTCGCCGATCGATCGGTAATTGGTATTGAGAGGTACACAAGTACTCGATGGTAATGACCGGGCATTTTCAGTGTCTTTCTCATGCCGCTCGCCGTGCTACAAAATGGCAGGGCGGCAGCATCGATCGCTCGCTCACTCGTGTTTAATTAAATGGACGGTAGCACGCGTTTTCGCGAGCGGCAGGATCATCCTTTCTACGACGACTGGGTTTTCTCGGACTCTTAGTCCTTGCCTCCTTATCTCGCACCATCCATCTTGCTCGCGCGCCTCTTTATCAAACCAAACCACCGCGAGGCACAACATCTTCTGGCGGACCAACCGGAAGACCTTAGGGACATTAATAATCTCACACTAAGCTGTCTGAAAAGGGTTACGAGGTATAACAGAGATGAGAGAGAGAGAAAGAGAGAGAGAGACAGAGAAAAAGAGACAGAGACAGAGGAATGAAAGAGCCTGACGGTGGACGATGGCAATGAGCGTAAGGGGTTAAAAGGAAAGATCAGCGTGGAAGAAAGGAAAGACTATCATCCTAATAGAATCCATCTTCTTGGCTCGACCCGACGTCGGGTGATCCTTAGTAGAGGACATCTGGCTAAGATCACGCGACTCGGCCATTTGCCGATTAAGGTTCGGCTTTCCAAAGGAATATTACGACGCGATCCTCGAGTCCTTCCACTTCAATCGAATCTTGCTATGTGAAATATACGAGGTGCGGTGGAAATCACTGTAGGAAAAATATTAGGTAGCGTCGACATTTTTCGTAGAGATCGAGGCGATCTGCAATGTCGTCCGAAAATTAATTAAAGGATATAACACTCGTGCAATGCGAGAGCGACCTCTAACACCGTTGAGAAATTGCGTTTCATCGGCGTCTAAAGGCTATTGTGTTTTCCAGCTAAATCATACCTGTCTGTGCGGAAGCAGAGACGAGAAAAATCAAAGAAAAAAAGGGGAGGGGCAGGAAACGGAGAGTGATGCGGAGAAGTAAGAAAGTGTCGTCGTAGAAAAAAGGGACGGGTATCTTGTTGATGGAATCCATTGTCTCGCCTATCGATTACGCGTTCCCGTGTGGATTGAATCGCCTTGAGGTAAGGCAATTCGATTGCTTTTCACGATTAAGCCGGAGCGTGACTATCGATTATACTCAACATCACGAAAAACATTCCAGTAAGATAGAAGGCGCGGCTATCGCGAATTGTTGATCGTAAGTGTGATATAATCGTAAAATCTCACATCTTAGGTAATGCTAGTGCCGGCGGTACTATTACTTTCAAGCCTTATAACTCGAGAAGTATCCAACAAAAAATATTTAATTATAATGTTTCGGAAAGCTCCCGAGATAAGCTACAAGAACATGCAATAAAAAATTGGGGGTTCCATTAAAAAAAATCAATGCGATTTTAACCTGACTTTAGTAACGTCACCCAAGGTCGAATGGATATTACCATTAAATGCAACATTTTAAACCTTACAACTTTCGTTTAAAACATTTTTTTCTAAAATACATAATGTTTGAGATATTCAACCGTTTCTAAACTTTTGGGACACCCTATATTCAGTATACATTACTATATGTATTATTATATGTATGTAATACACGTATAACGTGTATTACATACATAGATTATTTAATATACGTAAACGTATATACATAGAATATATATTATATATTATAGAATATATTTCCAAATACGCTTTGTGGAATACTTTTTTTTATATTATATGAAGAAATGTATATACATATATATTGTCACACAAACTTAGAGTGTTTTACACTGTAGAATGCTAACAAAATGTCACATCAAAAATTTCTTCAAAATAAATTGTTCCGTGTTTAGAAATTTAAAAAAATTACGAATTAAACAAAAAATTTATAGCTGAATAAATTAAAATCGCGAAATAAATGTATATGCAAAAATTAATATTTTAATGGTCTTTATTGTGTGCACAGAGAGAACGATTTATTGAATCAAATAAATGTTTCTTTGGAATAGTCCAAACAAATTATTTGGTTGACACAACAGAAATATTTCTTTGGAATTAAGCCGCAAATAAATACTTTTATTGCGTTAAACAAAATTTTGTCCGATCAACCAAAAAATTCGTTTGGACTATTTCAAAGAAGTGTTTATTTGATTCAACCAAATCGTTCTCTCTGTGTGGTATATCGTACAGGTTTAGCTTAATTCATTGCGTGAGGGTATCACAACTTTCAGTTTACGACAGAATACATACGTTTGTATCGTCATTAAATGCGATGCACGCGTTCCTCCGCTTGTTTTTACAGGCTGAGAGTGTTTCGCGCAGTTTTGAGTTAAAGGCGCGCGCCACCAAAATATATTTACAACTTTGTTTTCGCTTCGCGACGAAATCGCTTCTCCACGCTCGCGTTCGCTCGCGCTCCCTCGCGCTTGCTCGCGTGTTTTGTAGTTGATAGCGTGTAACAGTTTTGGTATACTTATATTTTCCGTTGAAAATAGAGGCGAGATGTAAACGACGAAATTGGATGGCACCATGCGACCTGTTATAACGCAGCTGCCTTCTTTTCTTCCGCGTGACAGTGCGCCTTGGGAAATGCAATTGTCCTTTCTTTTCTTCACGTGGGAATCAACTTTTCGATGCACCTTTTTTCTCCTCGACTGAAAATCATTCCGTCAAATCATATTGCAACTTAGAAAATGAGATGTCAATCGACTCCGCGTAAGATTATGTGCGATTGCGTGCAACGCAGTTGTCACACTCTCCGATATCCAAAGAAAGAGAAGGACATTCGGTGACCAAGGAAAAAGGAATTGAAAAATCTCATTACGTGAGAAAAAAAGTTCACAATCGCATTCCGGCATTTCTCACTCAAAGCACGGCAGGGCCGTGCTTTTTCTCCCGCGATTCGGAGAAGTAATTAAACGGGTTGTGCGCTCAAACGACGCCATTATAATCTCCCGAGACACGCCAAAGAAACCGTAATAACGAAACATAATAAGCCCGCGGAGGAATTAACGATGATGTAAAGCTTCGCTCGGTTCTTATAATTTGTAATCGTCCTGCCGCTTCTCCCGCCGCCGCCGCCGCCGCCGCAACTACTCTTCCGCGCGCACCCCCTGCTCTTTTTCCTTTTCTCGCTTGGGTGCGAACGGAAATTATTATCGCGAAGTAACACCCTCGTGTAAATTCGCAATCGATCGAGCCGCACGTTCGATTGGCTCGGATAATACTGCGCTTGTTGGTTTTCGTTGAACGATAATTTTGCAGCGATGTTGGTTGCGCGAGGCGAGAAGTAGCGACGGCTTTCGACGAGTGTCGAGACCCGCGATGTCCAAACAACTCGATTACACGGAATCCGATGAGATTTCTACGTTCGGGTGTAAAAGCTTTTGTATTTTGAAAATTCGCGCGGTTCGCCGCGCGCACCGCAGCTACCCGCGAGAAGGGGAGAAATCTCGGGAGGATTTTCGACGGTCCGACTCTAACCTCATCTGAACTCGACTCCGTGCTGTCAGCTGGCCGACGTTAATCCGCATTGAGGTGTTACAGACAACCGTTGATGTAATTCGCTGTTCTCTTCGTGAGAGCGTTCGCGCCATCGCTAACGGCACGTCAACGCATCTGTAAATCGGAATCATCGATACTTCGCATTTCGTCGATTATCAACGCGAGCTGTACCCGCGGCCACGAGATACAAACAGCATTATAATCCTCTCCAATCTGTCGCTAGTTTAATGAAAAATCACGGCAATCCCTCAAAATCCGGGATTGCGCTGGATTGTTCAACACAATTTATCAAAGATGCTTAGCCCGAGGGTCAGCGTAAATACGAATTGCATTACGAATTGCATTATGAATTTCATATCATGTCAAAATCACCGATGTAAAAGTCACAGCGCTCGAACACGATTGACATAACTTTTAACGAGCTAAATCTCCTTCGACGTAAATTAATCCCGATATTTCTTCTCATCCGGGGAATCAATGTATAAATATTAAATATTTAATAAATATGCAAAAATATAATTGAGGGCACATGCATGCACATAGAAAAATACATACTGCATTCCAGTAAATGATTTTAAATATTTTACAAATTTATATATATATATTCGCAAATTTATCATCATCATAAGTAAATTTATTCAAGACGTTTTAAATTCTAGCTTAGTATTCCAATTAAAAATGTTAAGTTAAAACAAACATTCGGTTTGCTTATTATATGGAGTCCAACAAACTCTTTTCTTCGATAAAGTTTTATGATATTTTTATTAAAGAGAATAAATTCTTCTTTTGATTACATGACATAATGAGCTTTTCCTAAATTTGTGATGAAAATATTTTACGACTCTCTCTCTCTCTCTCTCTCTCTCTCTCTCTCTCTCTCTCT
>NW_022639465.1:1764584-1766655 GCF_010583005.1 Odontomachus brunneus
CTCTCTCTCTCTCTCTCTCTCTCTCTCTCTCTCTCTCTCTCTCTCTCTCTCTCTTCCTCTTCCTCTCTCTCTCTCTATCAAGAAAGTATTCTTTGTTGAAAGTAACCACATTACTTAAAAGAAGGAATATAAACTGAGCAATCGCTTTTCTTGGAGGCATGATATTTTTTTGTGTATGTGTATGTGCGCGCGCATGTCGTGCCTTCTTCATACTTTCGTCCGCGAGACAATGAAAACATATTTTTCACATTAAATATATTGCTAAAGCAAATATTGCTCTTACTTTACATACTCATCTTTAATATAAACTCAATATACAAATATATGTGTATATATATATATATATTTTTCTTTTTACAAAAAGCAAATAAGGCTGCGAGTGTTTTTATCAAGGACTGAATATTGATATTGAATATTTGACAAGTGTGTTTCTCACTCTGCCGCGCCAAATCGTGAAAGTTTCAACTAGCGCGTATTGGTATTTATAATTGGAGAAAAAAGCTAGGCGCTCCACGACTCGCCGCCCGCACAAATGCAGATTATAACGACGTTCGTGCAAAACTGATTTCGGCATATCTAAATTTAAATTCACGACGGGGAAAAAAGGGTTGGAGATAGGACGGACACGACTCTTTTTTTATTGGCGCTAGATCAATATCGAGTATTTGACAAACTCCTCTCTCTCTCTCTCCTCCACTTCCTCCTCGTCCTCCTAGCTCGCCCGCTCGCACAATCCCATTCGGCGGCGGCACAAACGGAGGAATGTTGCGAGTAATTTATTTGAAAAATGTCATCAAAGGGACGTGGTCAATTCTGACGAAGCTTTTCACGGTTTATTGCCTCAACGTGCGCTGATAGGTCCATGTGACGTTTCCGGTTGACTGGCCGACCATTCGGCGGAACAAACGAGATCACTTTGCGCGATTACACCGCCGTTGAATCGCGCGTGTTAATGATCGCGAGCAATGCGACAGAGTGGTCTTTTTCATGCGAAATCCGAGGCAGAGAGGCTATTCCCTGTTTAAGGAGGGGGGACGATGAAACTCGTAAGTTTGAGCGCACCTGGAGATTAGTCGCGTCGAACTTTGTCGGAGTCGTAACGGAAATATCGGACTTAATAGTTCGTATCTTGCGTGGGGATTTCCCCGAGCGTGCGGCACGCTCGGCTCCCCGAAAAATCCCCAAAAACGAGCCCGGGCGAGGCTCTTACCTCGTTTTTCAAACGGCTGCCGTGAGGTAATTTCGCGCGAACAAGATAAACTGCCGTGCAGCGCGCAACGGACAAAAAGTCGCTCGTTAATGCGATCGCGATCGGGGGGGATCGCGGATACGGCGGAAGTGCTTGTCAGTGTTCGGTGTCCTATTTCGCGACGGAAATGACATCACTCGTTAACCGTATTACAAAGCGGCGCTTCATCGCATTGTTGGCGCACGTCCCCGACGGTAAAACCCTCGGATACATATGGCACCGTCATTGTTACGTGTCGCGATTCATTTCGCCCGCGGAAGCGCATAGTTGATCGAATCGATACAATTTATTCGCCGCGCTTTCGCCGCGCCAAATGACAAATTACAATGTATCGGTGGCGACCGATCCGGAAACACGACAGAGAGAGAGAGAGAGAAAAAGAGAGAGCCGACGCGTACGTTCCGCTTCGATCACAGACCGCGCTGTCGAAAAATCATCCCCGTCGAAATCATTTAGCGCAGCTGACGACCGTCGGCTATTAATCCCCTATGCGTCATAACGATCGCGTTGGAAACGGATGTATCTACAGGTTGGGCGAGCGACGCCGAGCGAGCTCTCGGAGAAGACCAGCAGGTGCTGGGAAAATCGAAGATGGCCCAAAAAGCGCGGAGTGACCGCGGTTGATTCGTGACGGAGTTGCGCGCGGAAAACAATCGAGGGATAAGTCGATCACGTGTCTCCCTCGGAAAACGAATGTAACCCACTCTAATCCTCCCATCGCCTCGCCGCTGCCAGTTCGCTCGCCTGCCAGTCGTGGAATTTGCAAGCCACCCACGCGGCGTTGCATTGATTGCGCCCTGGGGCGAATTGCATCCGCGGGCA
>NW_022639465.1:1767089-1781603 GCF_010583005.1 Odontomachus brunneus
AGTGTGTAGCGTAACGGGATGCAATGGTGAAATTGATGACGCGAGTACAGACGCGCGAGGGTTGCGTTGTCGGTCGAACGGAAGGCGAGACAGATGGCGACCCCGTCCGCCAAGATGAATCCCGGAGTATTCCCGGGCGCAATTTGGAAATTTCAAACGGAACTACGGAGTCGCGTCGGAATTTCGCTCTCTCGGTTTTGCTGTCGGAATATCGCGCGCGCGCGTTCAAAGGGGGAGAAGGAACGCCGGGAGCGGCTCTTTTCGCGCAGGCGGACGCGATGACACGGCACGAAAAGCCCTTCAGCTCCGTCGAGGATGTCCCTTCAGCTCCGCGGATCCCGTGGAAGCTTTGAAGTTAATTTTTCTTAGCGCACACACTTGGAACTTTACCGTGTTATCGGGTGCGCGTTCCGAAGGGTGCACCGGGACGTCACCTAGCGTTATCGAGCGCGAACGAACGAGACACTGTGGTGTCATCTACCGTCGCCAGCCATCGCCGGCGTCAAAGTTCAAAGGTAAGTACCGCGCTCCGAACACAATATGCATATAGATGCGCAGCCCTTCGTGCAGAAAGTGCCGAAAACTCTCCTCCCGGATTACAGTTCTAATTCAATAATTCATGCGCGAGCGCGCCCGGGCGCGCACACTTGCGCATCTTGCACATGCGCGCCACGGGAGCCCGGTAATCCCCCGAAAAGCAGCGTTTCGTTTCCCGCTTTCGGCGATGGTCGACGTTGTCAATTAAAACTTCTCTCGTAGCCGTAGCCGAACTAGTTCCGACGTGTGCGGGCGGACCGGTTTTTCGCCACCTCCGTTTAATGGGCCCGCGCTTTTTAACTCGATATTGAAATGATCGCCGTTCCATTTAAACTTGGACTCCATTACCCGGCGGCAACCGGGTATTATGCGGTAACACGCCGCACGCAATAACAAGCCGCTATTATATCCTTCCGTAACGTAAAGGCCGATCGCCCCCGTGAGGGACGCGCGTGGGAAGAGACGCCGCGGAGAAAGGGAAACCGACCGCGAAAATAGAAGGTGGAGCCAACGGCGAATGAGCACGAAGGACCGTAAAAATGTATCCGACGCGATCGTGATGTACCGCGCGGGCGAAAAGTTTCGCGAAAACGAAGACTTATCCCTGGCTTGCGCGCATAGTTTTAGAGGCGAGGATTTACGGGCCTCGCATCCACACTCTCGAGAGCCCAAACTTTGTCAAATATATTAAAGGCTGCCTGTGTGCCGCGACGGCGACTCGACAAAGATATTCCGGGCCATCCTCCGTCCTGTCTCCCGCCACCCTCGTCTCTTTCGTCCCCTTTAGCAACCACCGCGAGCCGTCTCGGGCGGGTAGAAACGCAACGCGCTCTTTTGTGTTTGTTTGTTGCGTTTCTCCCATGGGCGTAGGCGCGCGCGGCCCCAAGTTTCGTTTCCGCTGTAAACAATGGAATATTTGCGCCTGCTGCGGCGAGCCCGTCTCTCTCGTGCCATCGCGCAAATCTGCTCATGGAAAATTTAGCGGCTTGACAATTAGCCCCAAGTGCCGACAAAAAATCGACTCTGTCGCGCGATGAGTTCGGGATTAATGTTGATGTTTCAATTAATTTTGCCGTGAACGTCGCCGCCGTCGTCACCGTCGTCGTCATCGTTGTTACGGTCGTGATATTGTGTGAACGATAACGCAATGTGGTGCCATATTTAAGCGAACTGTATGTTACGCTGCAATGCAGCCGCGACAGTGAGCGTATCGAAGTTTTGTTTTTTTTGCACGGTTGGTCGGTCGGTTGATGGCCAGGCCATTAATTTGGCCGATTGGATTTGCGCATCCTCGCAGCGCTGCCTTGTATATTTGCTAGATCGTTTTGGATGATGGTGCGTTTTGTAAACGCGCTCGATGGTTGTAAAGGTAATCTAAATTGATGGAGCGAGTGTTGGTATGCCGGTCGAACTATTTGCGTTTTGTTTTATTAGTGGGATAGTGGGTGAGAGTGCTGTAGGAGGAAATGATGTAGAAAAGTTCCGGAAAAAAAGGAGAAAAAACCAAACGTGTATTCTCCGAGAGAGGGGGAGTCCCGAAAATGTCGAGCGTGCATTGGCCCGCATTTGCGCGGTTCAAAGATCAAGGTAACGGTCCTAACGAAGGTTAGAATTCCAATTTCGAGTCGAACTTTATTCACTGCTGTACTGAAAAAGTACATTGTAATACAAACACAAAAAACTTTTATATTCTTTAATTCAATTATTTTAAATGAGAAAATATTTCTTGAAACCTCAGCTTTTTTCACGAGAGCAATTTTTTATTTTAATAAAAGGATTTGGATTTAAGTAAATATATTATTATATTACCCGCCGAAAAGTATTATTTTTTACTTCTAATTTATCTTTTCTTTCGATATATTAAAATAGTTCCTTTTAATATTCGATCGAGAAATTTATCCAAATGAGTGAAAATGAACCTTAAACGACCCATAATTGAGATTGTTGCGTCTATCGACGGAGTGGCTCGTAAATCTTCTCAATTCCGCGGCTCCGACGAGCAATTTCACCAATCTTTCGAGAGGCTGCGCCCATGCATCTACGTGTGCGACAGGGAGAGAGAGAAAGAAAGGCGTGGCTGCATTCGCGGAATAGCAATATCTACCTTTCCGCTACCTGGCACAGTGTCCACAGGCTTGCCGCAGCTACAACCCGCTTGCCATATTCTCTCTCTCTCTCTCTCTCTCTCTCTCTCTCTCTCTCTGCCTCTCTCTCGCCCACACTTCTCTTTGCACAGCCATATTTTCGGACACGCGAGTTTATACTTCACATTACGCGCCGGCGTTGGCATTCAGCTGTGCAGGTAACCAAAAGAAATCACGATTCATAGCGGCGTTTTCACCTTTTCGCGGCGTTTTTCAACCTCTCGCTCGGTAAACGTCGCCATACCGACATCCGTGTGTTTTCAGCTTGTCGACGGCTTGTGTCGATTCGCTGCTGCGCCTAACCATCAATACATATAGACACACGCGCATACGATAGCTAGGTGCGAGCCACACGCGGACGGAAAAGCTAAGAATAAATTATTATTACTGGGAGGACAGCTCCCGTTAAAAAGGAACATTTGATCTCGCAGACGTCGAAGATAAATTGCCCCGCAAAAAGATATCCGGGACCGAAAGGATAAATGTAACTGCGACTCTTTCGCGCTTCGACTGAAATTCTTTTCTCCCCCGCGCGCCGCACTTTCACCCACCCCGCTCGAACTCCGCTGATAAGGGAGTTCCTCCCGGAATACCAAGATTCCTCCTCACTGCCTAGTCACTCCGTTTATCTCGCGACGTCGTTAGTCCTCTCGTGCAAAGCGAAGATTGATGAAGCGTACAAGGGTGTCGCTCCAAAACGTGCTGCCGTCCTGTCCCCCGCTGTTCCTTCAGCTCTCTCTCTCTCTCTCTCTTGTTCCCATGCCTGATCCTTCTTTCTACGCGCCACCCCCGGCTTCCACCTCACCCCTCCTGTTATTACCAACCCCGTTATTTCTTTCACCCTCTCTCAGTGCATAAATTTCGGCTGCATCGTCTCAATTTTCTCCTCGCTCACGATCGGTCGTTGCCTCCCTCCGCCTGCCAGAGGCTTCCGTCACTTTGTGATTCGTGGCGAACCGACTTTGATTTCCGATAATGCCGATTGCCTGGCGGCGAGAGTATTCGCGCATTATCGAACCCCTCGGGGCTTCTCTCGCTTTCTCCGCGTATGCGCTCGAGAATACGATTACGGGATCGAAGGGCGACGATACTCGAGCGTATTCGACGCTCGGATGAGATGGTGATGATCGCTGTAAAACGCCTCGGCACTTCGCTCAGTCCGACAGTGCGACTCTCCTCAGATCCGCAACCATCCTCGTCCTGTTTCCTATAGTCTGCCAAGCACGAATACGCCACGGCGATGAGAGTTCCGCTAATGAACCTTTGTTTATGCAGAACAAAAACTCAGTCATCTGTTTCGTGTTTCTTTGTCAATATTTCGTTATAAGCTAAAGCGCTTCGAAATTTTCCACGCGCACCAATCTCTTACAGAGAGAAAGTTGATCGTGCTGTAACCAATAACGCGCTCGACCCAATTTTTTGCTGGGTCACGTGGCCATCACTGCTGCTGCTGGCTGAATGTGTCGGTCACGTGGTGGCCTCTTCGCGGTGGCACAGGCGGTCGCGATTAAAATCGCGTTTCGATACGTACCCCCGATATCACAGCGCGGAAAAGATTATCGCGGCGGGATGGAGAAATTGCCGTTGAAAAGCTGAAATTTCCCCGCCCTCGATTACTTCGAAGTTGGCTTACCTGATAACTTCAACGATATCTACTTGCAATAAGATAAATGTACCAATTCCCGAACACGTACCTAATCCTGGACATTCTTATTTAAATACGAATAAAGTTTTTAACACAGAATTTATATATATACTCAATACTTGTATATATATTTTATGTTTAAAGTCTTAATTTAATCATTTAAAACAATACTTTTTAATTAAATAATAAGATTTAATCAAACGGAAAATATAAAATCTGTTATATAATTAAATAATACATTATTTGAAAAAATATTAAATTTGATTTTCTTTAAATAATGTTTTTTCCACGCTTTTATCATTAATTAAACAATATATAGTCTATATTTCTTAAAGTAGAAAGCTAAATCAAATAGAAAGCTAATTCATTGTTATTTCTTGTCTCAGTACATACGCATAAAAAGAAAAAAATTCAGAATTTAAGAAGAATACAAATTATGACGCGAAATTTGTTATCAGTGTTGTATAAAATATCTAGTTTGTGTCTTATTTAATACATTTTATATGTAAATGAATGCAAACCTGCATTATATTTAGCATAACTACTAAAAGTATAGCGTGGGTTATAGTGAACGGTTATACTTTCAATATAAGCGCGATAAGGACGCGTCTTAATACTTCCTTGTGATATTATATCCGTATTTTAACCCGCGGGACTGCTATCTATCTGCTTTCGCTGTGTGCATACGCACACTTAACTACTGAAATTTAACAAATTGCAAATGTAATATCACGCGAGGCGAGTTGAGCAGCGACTGAACAGCGACGCACTACTAGTGCGGTACCTTAATTATTTTGCTTTGTATAATCGCATAATAAATACGAGCAACTCCCGTGTCGACTTAGTCGAAAGCGATGCGGCGAGCCGGACATAATTAAATAGGGCAGAATTTAGCGTGGCAGCAAAACTCTCGACCATCGCGGACGGCCTGCATTTGTTCTCCTTGGTGCACCGACGAAATGCCGCGAGAGCGAGAGCCAGAGAGAAGGAGAGAGAGAGAGAGAGAGACGAATAAGGTGATTAATTTTCTAGCGGTAATACACGTCGTCATCATATACGTAGAACGTCGCGATTTACCATATATTTTGCGCGCTATTTTAACAAGGAAGAGATCTTCGCGGTTAGACGTTCTTCGTTTGTTTACCACTTAAGTGCCGATATGAGAAAGCTGTATCGAGCGCGTCCGGCGCGCTCGATACCGTTGGGGTTAATTAACAATCGCGCCAATCTGCCATTCGGGTCGTACAACTTCGTCGAGAGAGCTTGTTGTAAGCGGCGAAGGACGACACGCGAGAGAGAACCGAGCAAGACGCGTAAGCCGCAGCAGCAGCAGTCGCCTCGACGACGACGACGACGTCGAGGACGAGACGAAGCGCATACCTCCACCGACGGCAGTTCGGAACCATGGAATCGCCCACGGGGGTCCGCTCTAAGTTTCTGACAACTTTGTTCTTGGCGAGCCTTACCGGAAGTGCCCGCGTAATGCGGTCGCACAGCAAGTGGATGCAATTCGGAACGGTAATGGTCGTCGCCCCGCATCGAACGTTTCGCTTGCTACATTACAAGCTTCCGTTATCCGCAAGCACCGCAACAAAGAATGCGTGTGTTTCGGTTATTCATTTGATCCGCAACAAAAAGAGAACACGATCACATGCCCAAAGACGGTTTATGTACTACACAGAGAGAACGATTTGGTTGAATCAAATAAACGCTTCTTTGGAATAGTCCAAACGAATTTTTCGATTGATCAAACAAAATTTTGTTTGAAGCATCAGAAATATTTATTTGCGGCTTAGTTCCAAAGAAATATTTTTGTTGTGTCAACCAAATAATTCGTTTGGACTATTCTAAAGAAACATTTATTTGAATCAATAAATCATTCTCTCTGTGTAGTAATCAGGATCGAATCCAGGCCCTACCATCGGTAGCAGACACTTTATTTTATAAAAGCTATATTTTACACAGTATTTTATAAAAGCAATATTTTATTCAGGCTATACATTCAAGTTGGAATTTTATTAAGCAGTTTTTATTAAGCAGTTAAGGGGCCTCTGAAATAGTATTAGCATGAGGCCCCTAAATGTTACCGTCGTCCCTGTATGTGCTCCCTTATCAGCACGCCACATACCCGTAACTCGCCGTGTTTCTTATCGCAGGTCAACTCAGACTAGATAAAATGAATCGCGTTTCTTCTTTTGCCTGAAACGTTTAAATTTCTACAAAAATGACCTTATAAAATATGTTATAAATTTTATGGATAAATTGCCTAAAACGATCCACTTTCTGTTGTCACAAATTTTGATTAAGATACTCCAAATGATGTCAAATACGTATCCTTAAATGGATTTTCACCGATAAGAAAGTTTAATGCCTCGGAGTAGAAGGAACGGCTGACGAGGCTGGTTTTTGTTATCACAACTGTTGATAAAATAAAAATCTCATTCAGAGTCACGAGAGACAGTGTTGCTGACAACGTTTGACAATCTAGTAGAGAGAAATGTTGATTAGTTTGTTAATTACTTTTGCATTAACTTGAACTAAGTGTTGCCTCGAGGTAATAACAGGTAACAAAGGGAAATAGTATTAGCATAAAGCCCCTGAACGTCACCATCCGTCTCAGTATCCCTTCATCAACCACATGCACGTGGCTGATTCGTATTTTTTATCAAGAGTCAACTCAGCTAACATATATCACATTCCTTCATTCGTTTGAAACTGTTTGATTATAGATGCCGACCAATGCATTGTGTGCGACGCGGAGTACCGCTATCACTGGCTGCGTTTAGCAGAGAAAGCTGCTTTGCAACTGTTGTAAAATTCGTGAATCTAATTGGTAACATGCTCTTGAACCAAAATTAAGAGCATACTCCAATCAGATTCACGAATTTTACGACAGTTGCAAAGCAGTTTTCTCTGTTGAACGCAGCCATTGTCCTCCCCCCCTTTCCCCATACTTCGATAACATTTCTGTCGTGCGAGAAATGCTCAGCTCCTCGTCCCTTGGCCGATGCTTGCCATCCGATTGAATAAAATGACATTTTCTTGACGCGAGCGCGCACGCGCACGTGCGGGCGGCCCGACGTGCTATCGTCGCTTTGATACGAACCCTCGGCGGCGGAAAGCCGTGTGTCGCTATCGGAAAAAGAACGAGGCGTTATCGCTTATCCCGTCGCGCCTCTCTTCCTCTTCTCTCCTCTTCTCTTCTCTAACCGCTGTCGGCTCCATTCTCGACTTTCTCGTCCTTTTGACGCGCGCTGCGAAGTCGCGATTCTCGTGGTTGAGGCAAGCGCCGCGGCTCGCTCACGCGTCGCGTCGTCAGAAACTCGTTTGGAAAACTCTTCAGCGTCGATCTTCTGACATCGTCGTCGAGGATTTCTTATTTCGCCTCAGTGATCAAACGCCGACTATAACTTCGATTTCGTCAGTGGCATGGTGCGTGAGAGAGCGAGAGCGAGAGCGAGAGAGAGAGAGAGAGAGAGAGAGAGAAAGAGGGAGAGCGCAACTATGTCGCGGCGACGTATGTTGAGATTATTTTTTATGCACCACTGTGCCTCGAAATATTTCCTTCGCTTTTCACCTCTTTATCTTTACTTTCACCCTCGCCTCCTTCTTTGTTTCCATCTACCATTTCTTTAAATATTTTTTCTTTGTGGTCCTGAGGATCTTTAAGACGACAATTTTCTCTCTCGCTTGATACGTTCTCTCCGTACCGACGACAAAAATTGCATCGCGACGGCGGCTACGCGAAGCGCACGGGGAAGGAAGAAGGCTGGGAAACGAAATAACTGTTGAGCCAAAGACGGAGATCAGTGCGAGCCGCCGTGAGATAAATCAGTACTTTTTCGTCGGCGGCCATTTTTCAATTCTCCCGGGACTGGGGCTGCACAGGCGAACGACCTACGTCTGTGGAAGAGGAGGTGGGGATGATGGAAGCTCACGCCGCTCCGTTTGCCAATTACAAAGAAGCCGACGTTGTAACGCGATTTTACCAGTAGTTGAGATATTATTTCCAAATAATACTCGCGGTCGATATACAGTCCCCGTCGAAAAGTCGAGACTCCGTTAAAACGCCAATATCCGATTCTGCGGGCTAAAATATAGCGCATGTTTTCATATAGAGAGAGAGAATGTGGCTCGCATTTTTTTATTTTCAACCAGATAGGCATGCTGTGAGTGACAATGAAAAATCCTCTAGTTGTATAAAAGGAAAAAAATTTCGCCACGTTAGCGAAAATGTATTGTTTAGTTTTGCATTACAGAAAATTATAGTTAATAATAATTTCATGCTCCTTATCAGCGGAAAAATATTTGCCTCTATTACTGCTATTGTGTTACAATGAATCCGCTATTCAAAAATACACATCCGTGTATAAGTAATTAGGAAATAATTTTATCATAATATTATCTCACCGTTATTTACGTTAAATAACTCACGTAACAATATTAAACGTGCAAATAAAGCCACTGTTGAATTTCCTCCGGGAAGAAAGAAGAGAGTTGAAGGCTATTTACGTCGGGAATAAATCCTTGCTGCTGTTATGCATCTTGCGTAATACACTTCCTCCTGTCCATTACTCTCTTTATTTCCACATCACAATCCGGATGGCAGCGGAAATAATTTTGTGAAAACAAATTCTTCGTTTGCATTTTAGTCGCGCAGCCGTTTAAAGAAGGAGCGATATCATACGGCGAACAGTGAAATATACAAGGTGGCTCGACAAGCGCGAAGATCGATAACGAGGCGCTACGTCCTTCCGCGACGTTGTCATTAACGCGACATTTGTGTCAAGTCCACCGAAAGTCTCGACTTTGCAGCTTTGATGTCGCACAAATGACGCATTGAAGACGCGAGTGTGCGAGACTTTTCGAATGGTAAATTAACTGGCGCTGACTGGCGGGAGAAATGTGGCGACCTCCGGTACACCTGGTATACGCGTCATTCCGTGGCGAGCTAAGCCGAAGATCGCTCGCTCGTATTATTACGATGTCAAAATGTCCCGCGCAGGGTATGACGATGTTTCCTCGACGTCGTAATATCCTCTACTCGCGGCATCAAAGTCCACGACTGCAGCATTCTCCCTTCTCCATTTCCCCTTATTTTGCCGCATTCACACCCCGAAATTTGCGTACGGCGACAAAGTGCGGGAACGCGAACGAGAGCGGCTCGCTCTTTGACACTTCTCCGCGTGAGACGTGAGAAAAAAAGGGATGCCTGTTTATGCGAGGGCTTTATGATCGCCAGGATCTGCGAGAGAGGCGGGATATACTCGGAAAGTTACGCAGACGTGAATCATCCCTGTATGGACCGTTTCTTAAACGGCCTTATTTGTTCCTCGCGATCTTCCGTGCGCGAAATGGCGAGCGGGAATAAAATTCATGGCAGCGCGAGAAGCGCCCCGAATATATTCCCGTCGATATCTCTCGAACGCTTTCCCAGCCCCTTGACACCTCTAACCCCTTCGGTCCGCCGAAAATATAAAAGACAGATCGTGGAAGGAGCACAACAACGGGTCCTCTCGCCGATATGACGCGTACACATTTCTTCCCGCGCATAATAGCTTTCGCGCGCGCACACACGTACACATCATGGCGTATATTCGCGCGCGACGTGGAGTTACATAGCGGAGATGATATCTCAACGCGTATATACAGCGCGCACGTTCTCTCCCCGGCGTTACGGGCCGAGAGAGCAAGGTCTCGCGCCCAGAATGTGCGCGCAAAATGTTAAATGTTCTCTTTTTCTTTGCGTCCCCGCGAATTCCAACGCAAACGATAGGGACGGAAACAAACGTTTATCTACGCAGATCAGCTGGAGCCGCGCGAAAGATGATTTGGAAGCGCGACAGGGGGTGGCACAACCCCGGCGGGTGTCGTTAACGCTGTCGCTCGTTCACTCGCTCGCTCGTTGTTCGCCCGCACGTACAAACGTGGAAACGACGGAGCGTGTATGTGTGTGTGTGTGTGTGTGTGTGTGTGTGTGTGTCGTTTCTCGTGTGTTTGTTTCTCGGTCTGGCATCGCGACGGAGTGCATCACTTGTGTGCATCGTGACGGTGCAATGCACCGTGCCGGTCGCACGGGGCTATATTTAACCGGTTTTCGGTCGATATCGGCGCGCGGCGTAGAATGCCGGATGTATTGCACCGTGGGAATTACAGCGGGTACACATTCGCCGGTATCGGCCGGCATCGATGCCCGCTATGCCACCTTCTCGGCACTGATATTTTATATTCTATATGATATCTAAATATCGAACGGAAAAGCGTGCTCGCGCGCGCGCGCCGAATAAAGACGTTTTGGCAGTCCGTTCCGGACAATAACTCCAGAATATTCCATAAACCCTTCGACGTGCACGTTGCATATAACACAGACACGCACGAGGACACATGCATATACAATCGAATGTGAAAATAGCAACGGCGAAAAATAAGATGCAGTCCAGACGTCAAGTCTGCCGCTTGGCAACCAACGAGGGGCGAAAATCGCATCGCCACGTTCCGGAAGGGGAGTCGTCGCGGGAGGCTCCGCGGAAGCTCAATTATTAGGATTTCTCGACCAATGTTTTTCGACACGGCGCGATACGGCTTGTCTATATTTGATGGCAAGCCTGATAATTTATTTATCGCTCTGCGCATCCGGTACGCACAACGTTGAGCGAAATAAATAATTATTATTTTCATGGGATTAATTATCCGGGCCGGATAATATACGAAAATATAACTTTGTATTTACACTCGGCTGACAGATTTTAACACTAATAAGCGCAATGAAATGCATGTTAGGGTGGGTAACGTTATAGCGTGTTGCGTTATAGCGGAATTTACATTTAATGATTCAATAGTGGACATTTACGAGCGGAATATTACAATACTCCATGTCCACTTATCCGTCCCGGCGGCTCCGCTCTTCATTTATCGACGCGCGTATCGGCAAAATTCGCTTCTCTATTTTCTTTCCCAACCTATTTTTTCCCCCTCTTTTTGCTGCATGCAGAACCGCGAGTTCGTATCGCTTTCCCGCGGCGTGAATCCCGAATCCTGGCTGGATCTCCACACGGGTCGTGTTTTCCGCGAGGATGCCGCGCGAGCGCAGCCTCACCGCGGATTAAATCGAGGAGAAGACGGAGGAAATAAATTTGGAAGATTATTGGGACTCGAGGAGGATGAAATTAGTTATGCGGAGGGCTAAGATGACGGGGCGCGGGACCCGAAGCGACGAGCGGAATGTAATTATCGGGGACCAAATTTAGAATGAGCCAGCCGCCTCGCGATATTAGCGACGCGCGACCCGCAGGCTTGATACGTAATTGAGGATTAACTGGCGTGCGACGTTAATCGTGCCGCCGCCGGCGCCTCCTTCGAATATTCATTAAGGACGAGGACAGAGCCGAAGGGTGAGGGAAGGGCCTCGCGCTCTCACCTTAACTCCCGGTTTACTCGAACTCGTGCATTTTGTACAACGCTGCAACTTTTATCGTCGCACTTATGGAAGAGGATTCGAACGCCGGGCCGGTTAATACGGAGCCTCCTGTCCTGCGGGTCGTTTGATTACGCGTGTAAATGCATGTAACTTGTATACAAGAAAAAGCACGTTAGCGCAATAATAATCGGGCACGGTACGTTATCGAGAACTCAATCAATAGGATTACCTATAATTAATATTGCTTAATCAACCGTCTCGGAGTCTAATAAGTGCAAAATAACCTCGTTAATTCAACTTACAAAGCGCGTCCCGTCGATGGCATTCGTTTTAGATTATCGAACGCATTTCACGAACATGATAAAACGCACAACGAATATTAATTGCGTTTAATTCCAACGATGGCTATCGCGAGTGCTTTGGTGTTCCGCGCGTTTCTCCAAAAGCAGAGTTTAATTACGGGAATATTATTCTCGGCGATTGGATCACGAGTTTGAATCAAAATCAATTTGAAAAAGAGTAAATCTACTTGGAAAATATTATTGGAAACATTGTGTCAAGTTTAATTACGCTTTGACGGTATAATTTTCATGGGATCCTGCGAAATGCGCGCGCGTATCTGTGTACACATAATTAGTGTTTACACATTTGAGTTTCAAAGTTGCTGCTAGTCTTGTAGAGTATTTTCGGAGCAACGAACTTGCGAAAAAAAATATCCGAGTCAAAAGTTTGTTTCTACATTAACTCTGCAAATAACTTTGTTTTGGGTTATCAATTACAGTCATCACTTGTATATAATTTTATAGACAATAATAGAAATATTAAAAATTAACAGTGTATACAATATTAATATTATATATTAATTATAAATATTATAAATTAACAATATATATATATATATATATATATATATATATATATATATATATATATATATATGATAGAATATCTGTTTTTATGTTCTCCATTAATCCTTAAACCCTTTAACAGATCTAGAACCAAAGAGTACAATCGAGTAGCCTACTTTATTCAAGAAAAAGTTTTAAATTCAGATTGGTCTTATTTTATAGTTTTTGGCGCGCTGATTACAAATATGCAAGTCCCAAAGTAGACCGACATACCGTCCTAAAGAAAATGAAACTTTTTGAAGTTTGTTTTCTTAGTAAATATTTTAGTAACATTGTATTTATAAACAATATATCAGACAATATAAGGTTATAAATAGCAGAATTGGGAAAACTCTCTCGAAAAATAATGCGTTATTGTGTTATTTATTGCCTTATGAAAAAGTAACTTGTTATCTATTGCAGAATAACTCGTTATCGTTACGTTTATTCAAAAGTAACTAATAGAATATAATTTCAATCGCAAAGAATTATAATTTCTGTTATTTTTTCATCAAGTTTTGAAAACCTATTTTTTTAGGATTCGTTTTTGTCGATTTTATGTACAATCGTGGACAGATGGGCTATCTGCTTTTTCGAAACGCATTCGTTTTATTTAATGGAAAAATTTTCCCAACAAAAAACAAATTCTCCCATTGGACTTTAAAGCGTATTTTTTTTGCATTATACGCAAGATTAATGATGTCATTACGTAGCCAGAATCCTTTTAAGTGTCTGATAGTTTCTACTTTCAGACATAAAACGTTCGGCAAGAAGAGTAAAATTATCCTCTAACAACCACCAAGCATTGTTGCCGCCAATAATCAATAAACAAAACACTTAGATTTGAATACAAAGAATATAACGTCGATGTCTGTATTAATAATTGCTTTGAGGTTCATCGCGTAAAAACTAATTTTTAGTACAATAAAAGCATCATTTCGACAAACTTCACTTCGAAAAACTTTCCTGTAGAAAACCTGGTTAAATATAATTTTATAATTATGGCTTACAAGTAAAATTTACATTTCGCTAGTCATTATCGACCAAAAGTTACATTAAACAATTTTTAATTCGTAATACTGAAAGTGCATCTCGATATTCACTGCCAATACTGAAAATCTGCGGTTCATGTTACGTACATTATAGATTTTCAGTACTGGCGATGAATATCGGAACGCAGCCTGAGCCGAGACCGAATTTTCTACTCGTGAAGGAAACATTTGAAGCATTACAATTATATTAAAGATACATTACGCGTGTGTAAACAGTACGTTTATAAATCTTTGAGCGTTTTCTATATGAGACGTGCCACATAAAATTACAAATGAAATTCCGTCCCGAATTCTGCAACGAATTATAATTCGTCTAAAGCGGATTTACGAGGGAAAATGATTTCCAGATTCGTTTGATTTTATAACTGCGAGTTTCTTCCAAGGGATTTTTAGCGGGATAACTTTCAGCGCTGTCGCGAACGAGTCGTCATTAATATTTCTTTCAGACGGACGAATTTATTCATTCAGGCATCGAGAGGATATACCACCGTGAATGCATTATCCGCTTTAAGGGACAACGCCGATCGTGGATGGAAAAAAAAATTTCGAGGCCGTCAAAATCAGGCGACGTCGCGTTAATAATTCGGATAACGAGGTGTCGTGTTAATTATTGCTCGATTCTATAGAGAGAAAAAGAAATAAAAAATTCACAACAATGGAGACGGCCTAATGTCATGCGGTTGTAGCATGTTAATTAAAATAACGAGCTGCATAAATGATTATCTGTTCAACGAAGAGAGAAATTTGGAAGCGGGTTAGTTCGAGAGAGAGAGAGAGAGAGAGAGAGAGAGAGAGAGAGAGAGAGAGAGAGAGAGAGAGAGAGAGAAAAAAA
>NW_022639465.1:1781694-1790117 GCF_010583005.1 Odontomachus brunneus
GAGAGAGAGAGAGAAGAAAAAAGAAATACATGCAATTTTAATAACTGCACGTACTACATCAATGATATGTATATGTATGAATAAAAAATGAAGCATGTATACTTAAGTAACTATTCAGGCATCGCGGAAAATAGTAAATTTTGTATAACTTCTAAAGCAACTCGAAAGCTATGACAGTGAGAGGCGCAAAAAGCCATGAATAAATCCCGGTGAACCATCAACTCGATTGTACCCGAACGCTTTCGAAAGAAGATTCTACTCTGCACTTGGTGAGATATCAAGGATGTAATTTATTATGAGCTGTTGGAATTGGGTGAAACACAGTTACTGTAAACTGCTACCAACATCGATTAATCCGCTTGAGTCAGGAATTGGAACGAAAACGCCCGCATACTGACAAAGCAGAACGTCCTGTAATTGCTGCATGACAACGCCAGGCCACACGTTGCTTCTAAGACAAAAGATACCATAATGGATCTTGGCTGGGTCGTCCCTGCATCCGGCGTATTCACCACACATAGCTCCTTCCGATTACCATTTGTTCTAGTCGATGCAACACGCCTTGTCCAACACGCACTTCCAATCAGTGGACGAGATACGAAAATGGCTTGACGACTTCGTAACAAAAGACGCAACATCCTTCTGAGGTAGAATTCACAAGCTGTCTGAAAGATTCTTTAAAGTTGTAGAAAGCAACGGCGAATACTTCGATTGAAAAATTTGTTTTGTTTATGTTTTTTTTTTTCATAAACCTTGAATTGAACAAAAAATTTAGATCACTCACCTGTATCTAGTATTTCAGAATACATTGTTGCAGAACCTATTACTTCAGAATCAATTGCTGCAGAGTCAATAACTTCAGATTTCATTATTTCAGAATCTATTGCTTCAGATATAGCAGATTTAACTTTTACTTCAGGCGACCTGGAGATATTTGTAATTTCTATTGTTCATATATGTAGTACTTGAACTGCTTGATGATATTGCACAGTTATTTCTGCCGAAGTAGCTACATCAGTTTTATTAATATCTGCATTGGATACAGCTTCAAGAGATAATCTCCATTTCTTCTATGCAACTAAATTCTGAAGCAATTTGAAACAAATATATAAATGGGAAATATATAAATACGTTATTTGTTTCATGTAAATTGCAAATTTTAATCCATATTTTACGTATTTCTTGTTTATTCGAAAATTTTTGTTTATAAAAAAAATAATTTATTAATTATTGTAAGTCATATATATTTAAATTCATTGTTTGTCAGTATATTTACTTATGTAAAAAATATTTTCAGCCCCTGTTTTATCCACGTAAATAGCAGAGTCGCATTTTTTGTTTTTTTTTCTGTTTTGTCACTTTTTATATAAACAAATAACAGATTTCACTGTCATAAAGGTTACACTCGTAAATTTGGTCAGTTTATGCGGTTCCATAGAACTCGCGCATGCGCCGAAATACACGATTTGTGGAAGTAAGAGAATGATATATATCTGCACTGTGATATTTTCGCCAGCTTTTTCGCTCTGATCGCAATGTAGTGGTATTACATATATGCGACTAGTCCTTCTCTGTCAATGTATCTGGATAATTATTATTAAGTATATTTCTCTCGCACACACACACACACACACACACACATACTTCACGGCTAAAATGTGGTGGTGCACTGTCGTGCATAAACCATATGTTCCGAACATACCACCCGCTTTGACTGTTATAATTTAAATGTTTACTTATGATTATTTAATAGCGGTGTTAACATAAATTTTGTTCTACTATAACTTCGCAACCACTCATATTTGATTGTGAGTTTACATAAACTTTTTTTAGTACTGAAAAATTGCCCCATTTCTAGTATGCTGCGGCAACATCTAGTTCTATCAGTGATGTCACAAATGGTAGCCATATTGCTACTGCGACTACTGCAGTTCACGAAGTGAAGCATTAAAATACATATTCGTTTACAATATCCAAATAATTGTACGGTTAGAGTGTTTGTGCAGCAAAAATTAATCCTAATAATTCATCTTATTTTTCCAGGACTATTACTGCCAATTTCTTATAACATCTCAACAGAAGCCAAGCATACTAAAATCTTTGCTCTATTGTCCATTTTTGCAATCGTCATGTATTTCTATCTCGTTCTACACGCGAACCGTAGTTACAACGATCTCATCATTCTTGCAGTGCACTGCAATGCCGTTCCGAAACACGACGTCATAGCTTCGCTGGCAGTAGTGAAGTAATTTCGGAACGGCTGCAGCAGTCAGACTACAATGACGTCATTTCAATAACACTGCCAATAAAAACGAAACACAGCCTATCTATCACTCTAAAGTATTTACAGCGCTAAGCGAACCTACTCATAAATACCTGAATCCATGAAGCTGGCCAGACTCTGTCTTTTAGGAGTATTCTTTTAGACTAATCTCGATATCAATGCACTAATAATGAAGGGACTTTTAAGTTTAAATTAAGATCGCTGTTCATAGTTTAAGACGATCTTATATTTAAGATAGTCTTAAGTCCCTTTTAAGATGCTCCATAGTCAATAAAATGATCCGTACAGTACTTGTAGATGAACTTGAGACAATCTTAAATAATAAGATCTCACTTTGAATATCGTCCTAAAATTGCGAAAAATGAAAATACTTACGTCAATCACTATAAGACTATCGCGTCAGTTACATCATTAACTGGACTAGACGATAAAAATCTTCGACGAGCACAGGAACAAATTGCAGGAACAACCGTCTGGCGGGGCATGATAACATCTTTTAGATTTTCCCGTTATCGACAGCTTGTCTGGCTGAGAAGAGGCAAAGTTTCGGACGTGTTTTGGGGTTTGAATTACGATGACGAGCGGCGGCGGCGGCGGCGGCGAAGTGTGAGAACAGTGTATGAGAAGAGTGGAGAAAAAAGAGAGGAGTTCAAAGTCATGAGGAAAGAAACCGCCCCCAGTGCCGAAGCGTGCCAAATGAAATGCCGCAAATATTTGCTCGTCGTGCGCGAACACATCCCTGCGCGAAACTTTTATATTAACTTCGATCTTCGTTAATTTGTAATCTGCGCAACAATTCGGCGGGGGTTAACGGACTGAAACGAGAAAAGTCTCCACTCACGTGTCACGAGATCCATTTTCGTCGGTTACAGACGAATCGAATACATTTAATCATCATTTGGTAGACTTAAAAATCATTTATCGAGACCATTTATCTGAAATACTTTTCTCTCTCTCTCTCTCTCTCTCTCCCCTTTCCTCTCGCTCTTTCTTTCCCCTTTTATCTAAATATCAGGAGTCTCTTTTTTAGCTTACTGTTAGTTATTTTTTTATAATTGAGTTACTATTATCTCGTTACGTTGAGCTCTTTTTGTCCCCGACTTTTTCTATGGACACGGAGTTAGCCGGATAAAAAATGGAGTCGAAAGTGCGCGAGAGAGAGCAATGCAACGAGCACGCTCGAGTTTGGGTCGATAGCTAAATTTAAGCCGGTCTGACAGGCGATCTTAATCGCGTCCGACTTCGTGCTATTAATCGCATCTCTCCGCCCCGAGAGAAGTTGTTAGACTAGGGAGATGAGATTACTGGACTGACGATACGGCCGCTTTAAAAATGATAATGGCTCGGCGAAACACTCTTTCGCCGTCGTCCCTTCGCCAGAAAGTTCCTCGTAAATGAGGTGCTACGGAGCCCGCGCTTACATATCTTTACGAGTATTTCATCTTATAGGTTGAAAATTCGAAGCTACCAGTGAACGTTTTAACGTTAGATATTCCGTCAGCCGTAAAGGAACAAAGAATATGGGACGGCCATATCTCCATGAACCAAGCCTCGAAGAGGTCCGTAATTCGAGAATCATTGGAGTCGAAGTGAGGATAGAAGAAGAGAAATTCCGCAGGCCTATTTTATTTCTTAACAAATGCGTTACATCCCACACAGCATAAATGTCTAAGATACATCCCAGAGACGTCTCACGGATATGATATCTCTGAGGCGTTTTTAGGATGTATTTTGGACATTTGTGTTGTATGAGATGTAATGCATTTGTTAAAAAATCATAAAATGGGTCTGCAGGATCTCTCTTCTTCGACTTTTGCTTCGACTCCAGTGATTCTCGAATTATAGATCTCTATATTTCTCCAGGTTTCTGAGTCCTCCTCCTCGCTCTTCTTCCCCTCCTTCAGTATGGTCTGCATACCGTAAACTGCGTCTTCGTGACTTCTCATCTTCGGTGTTTCCCGCGCATGCTAGATCGACTTTAGCGCAGAATACACGGTTTCGCCGCAAAGCTGACACGATCGGGCCGATTGAATTTTCCGCGTCGTTGGCCGCGCTATACCTCAAAGTTTCGTAGTTTCATGGGAGGAAGGAAGGAAGGAAGCGTATGTATCGTAGCCCCTGCGATGGAAATGCCTGTCGCCAGACTTCAGACATTTGCGTTTTCGGGCGAGGCGGAAATGTTTCTGTCGATATAACTGTCGGCGAAATACGCGTTATTATTAAGATTTAGGTCTTTGCGCAATATCAGACGTATCTTATCGAATTTTCTAGCCGGGGTAATCCCCAGCGGCACAACTTCGAGGTACAAACTACATCGCGTTAGTTGGAGAATCGGCTCCAGAAATGGAGCCCATCGAGCGACTCGGATTTCGAAGGTGTAGGGTCACGTGAAGTATTCTTTAAACTTCGCGGCGCAATCCTCGAAGAAGTTTCGAACAATAAGGCGTAACTGCGAGCGAAAGACAGCTCGTAGTGTTTTCAAGTAGTCTCTTGTGTTCACGAAGGGATTTCGAAACATGACGGCGGAATCGTGTAGTGCGTCGCTGTAATGAAAACCCTAATCGATTTAATTAACACGTTCGCTACCAACATTACACATGTGTTACACAACGATCTCTTACGAGTGACTAGCTTTATACTGAATGTTCGACACGAGACACGACATACATGTGCTGGTGGATCGGGTGAAATTTTGAACAAAAGTTTCCTTTATCACTTCTCAAACAATCACGTGAAATTTTGAGATATTAATAAAAAAAGATTAGCGAATCAGTGTAGGCGATGTTGTGGGACGAGTTCTGTAGAAATCATCGAAAATGTCTGATGGGCTTTCTACACTGAGAGAAAAATTATCTTAAAATCAACAAATATTTGATGGGTGCCATTAACATATTTACTTGAATCTACATTCTCTTTACTTAAATCAAATATTGTTTATTTAAATCAAGTAAACCAAGGAAATATTTGTTGATTTTAAGATAATTTTTCTCTCAGTGTACGATAAGCCGTTAATCGTAACACATAAGGCATAAGAGAATTCACCAGAATCAGAATTCTTCAATTTCATTCTAAAGGACTGCAATTGGTGGATTTTCTTATGCCTTATGTGTTATGCGTTATGTATTACGACTAATGGCTTATTGTAGAAAGTCCATGAGACTTGCTACTGTTTCTTAGCGGCACGAATGCGACACGCTACATCGGTATATCGAAAAACAATTGTGTCCGCGTCGCTTGCATTCCGTTTTTAGTTGTCAATCGATAGCCACCGTTGCTAAGAGGTAGTCACGTCTCAACCAAAATTTTCGATGAACTCACGCCTACAGAATGCGTCACACAACATCACACGTACTGATTTGTTAATTTTGTTTTATTAACATCTCGAAATTTTATGTGATTGTTTGAAAAGTGATAGAGGAATTTTTTGTTCAATCTGATCTAATCTATACTTGCACATTTATGTTCTCGTGTCTTGCGTCAAATACTTATATATATAATAGCAAAATATTTTTCTTCTATCTCCTCGTTATCAACTTTTATTTTACACACATATATACACAGTGTCGTAAAAAAAAGAAAAATACAAGATTATCCTTGACGAGAGTTCTTTTCCAAATAAACTGTATGTGTGTGTGTATGTGTGTGTGCACGCATTGTAACAGGCGTGTTAATAAATAAGATTGTTGGTTTCGCTAGATTTGATAGATGAAACTAGCTTATAATCGATTCATGGATATCTAAGGTTGAAAATGGAAAGCTGTCGTAAGAAAAGTCATTTGATTAGTTTCCCATGAAAAGCCTCCGATAAGAGTTTGCCGACGAAGTTCGCGAATACTTTTTCCCCGTTTACTTAGCATCTCCCTCTCGTGGTATCATTACGCGCGTCGTTAATCGGCGATTCTCCCCTCGAATCACGATCGCGCTTACGCCGCGAAACTTCCGTCTCCCTCGCCTATCCAGTTTGACAAAAGCCGCTCGCCGAAGGACGATCTGAAAGAATGCACTTGTCGACGGCAGCTCAGGGCTAAGCACCAGCGTGTCGTTCTAGTTTTCCGCACGCTCCGAAGGAAAAATGGGCGGACGCGTTTCCCGGCGGGAAACTATCCAGAATATCGACGAGCCTAGCGACGACGTGGCAAGCCATTCCGCTGAAGTATCACCCACTTCTGAAGGTATAGTCTTCCATATCTAAGAGCGAGCTGAACTATACAGGGTGTCCCGCAACGGGATACTCGCAATCGTGAGTCACGCTACGTTATTAACCTGGTTATGTTATGATTATTGTTATTTTTATTGCTCTCGCGTCGTGTCACCTCGCGTTCTTAGCGGCTGGAAGCAATGAATGAGATGCACGATTTGCACGGGAGGCAACGAGGTGAACGTTGACTTGACCCGCGAGACCTTAACGGAAGATTTCACTCGGCGGCTCGCGCGAATAAAGGTCCTTGTATAATGCCGTTCGCGCAAACGTCCCGTTGCGGACACACACCCTATGTATCGAATACGAGGGAGGTAATATCAGGCCTGCCGACGGGCAAATTGAGAGTTATGCATCTCGCGCTCGCGAACTCTCGGCGAGAGAGAGCGTGCAGCTGCGCTCGCAATGCGCGCCGCTTGATCCAGCGAGGCCGTGTGTCTTGCGTACGGAAAGAAGGTATTGCATTTCAGGAAGATTTAACTGCGACGGGACTCTAAAGCCGACAACGCTCGAAGGCCATATTTCCATTTTCAAGGGAACACATTCGAAAGATCGAGCGAGGTGTGAAGGAGGGAGAACAGCGGGGATATAAGGGTGGGAGGGGGACGTTTCGTAAAGTGTCTCGTCGTTTCTGTCGAGAACGACACGTATGTCGGTAATATCGACTTTCGAGTGCGACGATAGCTCGAACCTCTTTAGAATTTACGAGAGAGGTTTGGGACGTACGTTTATTCTCAGGTGGATTCGGAAAAGTTCGAGAAAATTCGGAAAAAATTCAGGAAATCTGCCGCGGGGGAATTTCCGAAAAAAATCAGAAGAATTCGGGGAAGTTGGCGAAACAAAACGTGGGTCGTATCTGCAGAGGGAAATCGCAGTCGAGGGGCGTTTCACGCAAATTTCGATCGTTCGAACTTTGCGTTCGTTTTTTCTCCGTGGTTTTGAACGCGAGTTCGCTTTTTTGCGGCTTTTAATATTTGCAAGGAATTTCCCGCCGAAAATGTCGAATCTTTCGCGAGGCGGCGGTCGCGCGGCACATCCACGTACGACGACGCTTCATACATTCGATCCGCACGTTTCGAATTTTCGACGAGTGGGTCCTGGCCTTCCGTTACGGTGATCCTTATGGCGCACGCCGACAAAGATGTTTCCAATCCTCGGCGCGGAAGGAAGGAACTTTAAAGTCGCTTGGCGAGCGGCCAACGCTCGTACTGCTGTACCCTATTTCAAGATTACCAAGAAAGCAGCCAGGCAAACGATACCTCTTCGACATCGCCACCCCCAAAGTCGTACGGGGTCCCCACACCCCGGTATCGACTCCTGGGGCCAGAGAGAAAGGACAAAGAGTGTACGCGGGTCGAAGGAAAGATTTAATTTATCGGAGCCGAAGAGCAGACGCGACTGAAAGTGCTTCTCTTGCTTTAATAGTCATCGACGTCGCATTTATCGTAACGAGCTCATTCTTCTCGAGGATGACGTCGCGAGTAATATCGTTCAGGTGTACGAAGACGAGATTTCGCTCCGATGCCTTTTCGCGATGCGGCGCGTCTGACGCCGAATACGATTATAAATGTCAACGGGGTTTTATTTCGTTTTCAGGAGACAAAGCCCGTATTGAGTATACGAGGGTGGTCTGAAAAGTTTCCGACCTCAACGTGAAGATAGCAGCACTTGTAAATAAAAGCTAGTGAATTTCGTTGTTCATCTGTTGACAGTTACTCACCGAAGTTTCAGCCATTTTGGACTCGCAGTTGTTATGTAACAGTCGTTTGAGTAAGTTGATGTGAGTGTTTTTGTGAAAATGGACAAAATCGAGTATCGAGCTGTCATTAAATATTTGTTTTTGAAAGGCAATACGCCTACGCAAATCAAAGATGAGTTGGATTCTGTGTATGGGGACTCTGCACCATCATTTACGACAGTGAAATTTTGGGCCGCTGAATT
>NW_022639465.1:1793414-1801383 GCF_010583005.1 Odontomachus brunneus
CCACGAATTACGGTTTGAACTGCTTGACCATCCACCTTACTCACCAGATCTAGCCCCAAGCGACTTCTTTTTGTTCCCTCATCTAAAAATTGCGCTCGGAGGACAGAGATTTTCGTCAAATGAAGAGGCAATCACCTTCGTGAACAATTATTTTGCAGAGAAAAACGCCGAGTACTATTTCGACGGGTTACAGAGATGGGAGCATCGCTGGGAGAAGTGTGTAGATTTACAAGGAGACTATGTTGAAAAATAAAAAACAATTTTCAGAAAAAATGACTTGTATCTTTGTTAGGTCGGAAACTTTTCAGACCACCCTCGTATATTGTCTATATATCGAAAATAATAAAGAATTTTTGAAAAAATTAAAAGTCAATTTGTATCTAAAAGTGATCGTAAACGATTTAACAATGATTCAAAATGTGGAAACAAGAGTTTCACCTTAAAATGTGAGCTCAGTAAACGTAATGACGTCAAATGATGTTTCGATAACGCATTAATAATGCCTTTAACGTCAATAATACGTCATTAATACATCATTTCATTCTGCTACTTGGTAATATTTTAAACGATGTCATTGTGGAAATATATTATGTTCAGTAAAGGAAAAGATAATTTAAAAAGTAATAACAAAAATCTCAATTTTTGCACATATATACTTTAAGTATACAAAATGCAAGTATGTCTTATTATGTAAGTCTTATTACAGTTCAAAGATGAAAGTTTAGGAAAAAGTTCAGTGAATATATAAAAGAGAAAAATTATGATGTCAAAGTAAAATTATATTATTTTAAAATGTATCATATACCTGTATACTTTTTTATACGGAAAATAAGTTATTTGCGTTCTAATTTCTAATTTTTAATGACTTTTAACAGGGACTATACAGACAATACATCTTTAGTAGTCGTTATTTGAAAATTGTTTGAAATACGCAGACCTGAATTTAGAATTAATCGGGAGGTTTTTATTGGAATCATAATATGTGTGACATTACATATAACCGCAATTCTGTAAAAAAAAACTCACGTTTATCTCTAAATTCAAATCTGAATATCTAGTCTGAGGCAAATTTCAAAGAACAACTCTTAATTTCTAATTTTTAATGACTTTTAACAAGGACTATCCAGACAATACATCTTTAGTAGTCGTTACTTGAAAATTGTTTGAAATACTCAGACCTGAATTTAGAATTAATCGGGAGGTTTTTATTGGAATCATAATATGTGTGACATTACATATAACCGCAATTCTGTAAAAAAAAACTCACGTTTATCTCTAAATTCAAATCTGAATATCTAGTCTGAGGCAAATTTCAAAGAACAACTCTTAATTTCTAATTTTTAATGACTTTTAACAAGGACTATCCAGACAATACATCTTTAGTAGTCGTTATTTGAAAATTGTTTGAAATACTCAGACCTGAATTTAGAATTAATCGGGAGGTTTTTATTGGAATCATAATATATGTGACATTACATATAACCGCGATTCTGTAAAAAAAGAAAACTCACGTTTATCTCTAAATTCAAATCTGAATATCTAGTCTGAGGCAAATTTCAAAGAACAACTCTTAATTTCTAATTTTTAATGACTTTTAACAAGGACTATCCAGACAATACATCTTTAGTAGTCGTTATTTGAAAATTGTTTGAAATACTCAGACCTGAATTTAGAATTAATCGGGAGGTTTTTATTGGAATCATAATATATGTGACATTACATATAACCGCGATTCTGTAAAAAAAGAAAACTCACGTTTATCTCTAAATTCAAATCTGAATATCTAGTCTGAGGCAAATTTCAAAGAACAACTCTTAATTTCTAATTTTTAATGACTTTTAACAAGGACTATCCAGACAATACATCTTTAGTAGTCGTTATTTGAAAATTGTTTGAAATACTCAGACCTGAATTTAGAATTAATCGGGAGGTTTTTATTGGAATCATAATATATGTGACATTACATATAACCGCGATTCTGTAAAAAAAGAAAACTCACGTTTATCTCTAAATTCAAATCTGAATATCTAGTCTGAGGCAAATTTCAAAGAACAACTCTTAATTTCTAATTTTTAATGACTTTTAACAAGGACTATACAGACAATACATCTTTAGTAGTCGTTTGAAAATTGTTTGAAATACTCAGACCTGAATTTAGAATTAATCGGGAGGTTTTTATTGGAATCATAATATATGTGACATTACATATAACCGCGATTCTGTAAAAAAAGAAAACTCACGTTTATCTCTAAATTCAAATCTGAATATCTAGTCTGAGGCAAATTTCAAAGAACAACTCTTAATTTCTAATTTTTAATGACTTTTAACAAGGACTATACAGACAATACATCTTTAGTAGTCGTTTGAAAATTGTTTGAAATACTCAGACCTGAATTTAGAATTAATCGGGAGGTTTTTATTGGAATCATAATATATGTGACATTACATATAACCGCGATTCTGTAAAAAAAGAAAACTCACGTTTATCTCTAAATTCAAATCTGAATATCTAGTCTGAGGCAAATTTCAAAGAACAACTCTTAATTTCTAATTTTTAATGACTTTTAACAAGGACTATACAGACAATACATCTTTAGTAGTCGTTTGAAAATTGTTTGAAATACTCAGACCTGAATTTAGAATTAATCGGGAGGTTTTTATTGGAATCATAATATATGTGACATTACATATAACCGCGATTCTGTAAAAAAAGAAAACTCACGTTTATCTCTAAATTCAAATCTGAATATCTAGTCTGAGGCAAATTTCAAAGAACAACTCTTAGTACAAATAGTCGCATTTTAACAAAAATCACATCACCATCATTATTAAACGTTTGATCGCGGTTAATTGTTATCATTACGCTCGGTAGAAAATACAAATTTATTAATATAGTGCATGTCATTATTAATGTAATATAATTAATTATAATTTAGATAAAGCCCTACTGCGTGCAACTGCGACATTAATTTCAGGAGATAAATTTAAATAAACGTTAGCATTATGCGCATTACAACGCGTTCGTGTTACAGCCATGTAAAACCATTCGTATGAATTTCAAATGCGATGGTAATCGCGCCGCGATATCGGATTATTAAGAAAGATTAGTCGCTGCGAATTGCGTGAATCGATATTCGTCGCGCGCGCAGGACAGGTACGGACGATACCTTCGAGCGCATTCGACTTCTGCGAAGAGTCTTTCGTCGGGCCGCGCGATTCCTCTTGCCGCATTTGGCTCTCGCATTCACGGCAGGATCGGGACAACGCGTTCCTGTCAATTACGCGCGGCGAGTTACCGTCCGTGGGATCTTTATCGAAAGTAATGCGCTGATATTCTCCGGCAAGGAAGCAGCGGCCTGCGAACCACTCGGGGCGCTACGTGAAGGGTTTAGATAACAGCACGCCGGAGAGTTACTCGAAACTTCGCCGAGGCTTCCTCCTCCGAAGCGGCCGGCCGCTCTCCTTTTTCCACCCTCGTCACTCGACAATCCCTCGCTACCGTTGCTCTCCCCTTGTCCGCCTCGCCCTTCCACCCTCACCTTTCACCCTTCGCGCGTCTTCCAGACGCGAACTTCCAAGCGACAGTTTGACAAAATGCAGATTTCCTTCGTTTCCCTGACAACGATCGGTTTTTCTGCCCTCCTTCTCCTTCTCTCCCCTTCAGCCCTTCTGCTTGTTCCTCCAGCTTCTCTCCGGCCTCTTCGTCCTGCTGCCAGCAATCGCGCAATCTGCCGATCGCTCGCACACTCGCGCTTTCCCTTTTCTTTCCCGGCTACGTCCTCCTTTTTTTCTTCTTCTTTGTCTGTCCGCTTCTATTCAACTCGTAGATCTTCGACCTGCCCGCGCCAGACACCGCGCAGCAATATCCGTGAGAATTCCCCACTAGAGAGACTGAAGTGATCAAAATGACCGCCAGCGAATTTCGAACGATCCCATTTTATTCGGCCGGTATCTGTTTGAGCAAGACTTCAAACTATTTCGTCCGACTACATGTGACATCTGGGCGGCCAGGAGCGCTGGGGTCTTTATAATAGGCGATGTTGGCTAAAGCCCGACGGATGCTTTTAAAGCGTAATAGAAAAAAAGAGGAAAAAGAGAGAAGAGAAAGGGAGAGAGAGAGAGAGAGAGAGAGAGAGAGGAGGCGAATCCTCCCGTGAAGTATCTCCCTTTCACGGTGGATGAATCCCGGCGGGCGGCGCTCCTAAAAAGAGATAAGCGCGAGAAAGGGATTTTTTTCCCGGGGAGTTGACGTTGTTGGTCGGTTGGACGGACGGACGGACGGACGGCGCAACTTCTCGCTCCCCCCGTCCCTTCTCATAAATAATAAATGGCCAAATGGGGCCCGACCAGACATTCACTTCCGTCTCAACGGCGTGGCGCTTTAAAGCGCTTCCCACGTGTCGCCCGGGAAAATGGAAAAATGGGAGGCGCGTGTCTTATCTGCTGTTTTAAGTGCGCCGGTTAGCCTCAATGGCGTGAAAGCGAGCGCCGGTCTCGCGGAGGGAAAAATCCGGCTCGTCGTCGCTCGAAAAATCACCCAGCCGCGGAAACGAACGGCGTCCTTAGCGACGGCGAGCTTGCCATTTTTTTCCACGGAACTTTTCCGCCCGGCGGATTTCCTTCCGGCGGAATTCCTTTCGGGCGGAAAGATTCGCCTGGAATACGATACACACATACACACCGCGTAATAATGCCGCGTATAACGCCAGTAATAATGCCGCGTCTCATTGCGGGCGTTAACCCGGGCAAGACGGATGCCGCGCGCAGTCTTCGTGCATTATTTACGGACGGCACGCCGCGCAAATAGTACGAACTGCGGGCCGGCAATTCACCGAGTGCGCCGAATGCGCGATCATATGCGCGATGATTCGTCCGCGTTATTCATACATTTTCGGCGATCGTCCGGAACGCCGCAATTGCCGACTTGCGCCCGCATTTTATCGTCACGTCCACTTTCGCGGCGCGAAATAACGACAACTGGAGCACGTACGGGTTTTGCGCGCGTCCCAGTTCCGCCCCCGTATCTCTCTTTCCCGGCAAATTATCCGACCAATTTGGCGCGACGACTTCGAGTCGATGTCGTCGGATGTGATGTCGTCGTCTTTACATTCATTCATTTTGCACGTGCAAAAGCGATTACGAGAAGAAGGTCGGCCCGCGCGCCCCGCTAATTCCCTTTTCCGTCCGCGTCGCCACGCTCCCGATGATGCTCGAACGTGCAAATTCGCCGCGGAGTTTTGTCCGACTCCGATCGTTGCTCGCGCGCGCGGAAACTAGAAAGAAGTTACCCGCATGCAAACTGCACAGGTGTGTATTATTGAAGTCAAGCGTTACGCGGCCGCGAAATGGTAAGATGGAACGGTACGTATCATATGTAACGCTGAATAAAATACGAGTTTCCTCGCCGCACGGACACTTACACATGAATATGGATACCTAGGTGGATGTTAGATCTCGGTGTGCAAGGCATTCTCGATTTCCTTGTCAAATCCGATCGATATCGCGACCACTTCCTGATTTATGGGGACGGTCTCACGGTAAAACACAATAACCAACGTGTCTATGAAAAACGGGACTCGTTTATTCCGGCGGACAGTGCCGCCGGTCCGCGCGTTTAGTGTGCCAGACGTGAATATCTGATTCGCGCGGTTCGACATTCTGTTTCTCAACCTCGCGAAGAATAGAATCCCATTAAGGGCACAAAGCGCGAGTGCGCACGCGTTCACATTTTGATGTGACAGCTAACAAATATCGATTCGCCTTGTGGAAGGTGGAGGTGCCATCTCTTTTTTTTTTAGATATTTTACCTTCTCAAATTTCATGGCGGCGCGACCATAATGGAGGCTCTCCGAGCGCCTCCGACCGGCCGACGCTTAGAGAGCCTCTGACCGAAAGACTTGGTGCCTGGTTATCTCCGCGGTAACTCAATATCTGTTCAAATTCGATTTCGCGAGGCCGTAATTCGCGAAAATCGGTATTCTCCTCGCTGGCGGCTTTAGCGGGCCGTAATCCAGGATGGGCAGTACCGCTGTGTGGACGATCGGCGTGCTGCTCGTACGCGTCCTCGATTCCGCCCTGGTCCTTTGCCGCGAGCGGAGGGACGAAAACGCGGCCACCATTATGTAGTAAAGTAACTCGACGACGCTGAGCAACGAGCCGCCCAGAAATAAGCCGATTATACCGCCGAAAGACACTGCAAAGAGAGGTATGCAAATTGACCGAGTCATTAATATGGTGATCGTGGCAAGAAAGGGAAGAAGAATATTCGGTGGTTGTGGGTATACGTAAGAGAGATAGATAAACGGATAAATGCTTCCATTGTTAGTCTAGGTCCATGTCCCCTAAGAACGTTTATAAGAGAAGGATTAACAAAACTAATATTTTATTATTCGTTATGGATATAATGTACGATTGTGTGAACAGAAGAGCGATATTTTATGTGAGTGTCAGAACCGTCTTATTCAATGGAAGATTTCTTCTGTTAAAAAACAAATTCTCCCATTGGACAAAATGGATGTGTTCCAAAACTCATATGAAAATTTGTGCACAAACTTTTTGTTTACGATCGTACATGTGGTTAAGATGTTCTGACTGTGCCGTTTAAGCTTTTTTCCGAAAGAGAAAGAGATTGACTGGAAATTTTTCTCATGATTACAATTCTAATCAATTATCTGGTATATATAGGATAATATATGTTATCAAGTCTTCATTAAGATGATAATTATTAACCCTTACGATGTTTAATTATTTTTCGAAGCTAACAACTTTTGTTTAACAAATCATAGCTATAGTTTTTTTAAATAAAATTTGAGGTTTTATATTTAAGACCGTAATAATTAATGAAAAAGTAATTCATTATACTATCTTGAATAAAGTCGAATTATTTTAAAATATATGAAAACGGTATATATAAAAAGAGAAATCTAAGTAACATAAAAATGCATTTTTACACATTATACAAAAGTAGGAAAAGGAGTACGAAACACAGAAAGTAAAAGAAGCACAAAAAGTTTGAAAAAAAACACATACCTGCAAAAACCTTGTTAATCATACCAGTGTGTGTTCGTCTAGTTTAACGTTAAAATTAAAAAATATTTCATTACTCCAACACACTAAAATAATTTGAAAAATTATTGAAATGTACAACATATAAAAAAACAAATTTTCACTTATTTATGTAAAAAGTATATTCTAAATAAATAAAAAGTCATTCGTGTATAAAATTGATTTACTTCGACTGTTATTCGGATCGTAACTGATGAATTTTCGTCACTGAGTCTTAAATGTCCTCGCTATATTAACTTTTTTGAGGTACATATGAAATCTTGAAAATTTCGGAGTGAGGCGAAATACGGAGTTATTAAAAATATCCGGATACAAGTAAACATCCTATTCGTTTTAAAGGTTAATAATCTTTATTATTAATAAAGCCCTGATGTGTTATATGACTCGCCAAGACCTGATAATCCCTTACACAAGCTAGATAATTGATTAGAATTAACCTTGATCAGAACCATAAATTTCTAGTCGGGAGAGAGGAAACATAAGACGATTAAAATGATTCCGCCAAGCGCGATTCGCGCACTGCTCATTTTTATTTCCGTTATGCCGCGAACAGTGGTTCTCGCAGCGTTAAAAATATATGGTTACTCGCGGTGGAATCACGAATGATGTTCAAGATAGCCGTAAACGAGACGGCGCGCGCCACAACATCTCGAGGAAGAAACACGAGCGCGCTATGAATTCGCAACTCACGCCATCTCTCGCGGGACTAGTTACGCGAGAGAATCGCCGGGGAGTGGCTAATAGAGATAGGGAAATAATTAAGGCGCCACAAATTAAAGTTCTCCGTGAGCCCTGAAAGCGAGTTTGAATGAAGCATTCACGAGCACTTTTTTTTTGTTTTCAGCTCTCTAACGCTTTCCCTTCTCTCTCTCTCTCTCTCTCTCTCTCTCTCTCTCTCTCTCTC
>NW_022639465.1:1801661-1814937 GCF_010583005.1 Odontomachus brunneus
CTCTCTCTCTCTCTCTCTCTCTCTCTCTCTCTCTCTCTCTCTCTCTCTCTCTCTCTCTCTCTTTCATCCCATTTCTGTAAATTTTTTAAGTCGGACACAATTGCGTTTAATCCGATGCGTTTCGTTTAATCTGACTCGTCTCGAGCAAAATCCTTAGAACGTGTCACAGTTGTTGACGAACTCCATATATGTCGATACAGGCGATCGTCAAAACGTCATGTCAAATAAGCACTAACATGATCATGCTACCCTTTTCGTATTTCTCGTTCAGTGGGTTGGAAAATGGTTTAGACGTAATGAAGTTAGGAGCTTCTCAAACTGTCAAAACTGAGAGTTATTACCGAAGGGTTACGCACAATAATATTACAATTATAATAATATAATTTATAATAATAATAATAATAATGATAATAAATAATTACTAGGCAAGCCTGTCACCACACACAATAATGATACTCAATTTTGATATTTCGATGAGCTCCAAACTTTATTATGTATAAATTGTTTCGCAATTCATTACATAATATGTGTTTCTCGTACCATATTTAATGAAACGTGTTTACCATATTTAATGAGAAACACATGTATAAAAATTTTTCCGCAAACTTATTTTTGCAAAATTTTAATATTTTTTACTCTTCTAAATTCAGTTGCAAGGGTACAGCAATGCTCTTTGAAATTTTCTTGAGCAAAGCAAACGCACATTTGGTATGCACAAACTACAGAATTTTTAACCAAATAAACAAATATTTACGCTGACTGACAACTCGACATGATAAGTTTGACACTTACATATCGAGCAATATTGCAATTCATACTTGCATGTATTTTCACTATGTAAAAGTATTATAGTTCTGTGCAACCAATACGACATAAACTTTGCAGAACAAGATCAGTATTTTGCCGGTTTGTTTCAAATGTAACATTTTCTTTAAACATGATACGAAATTTTGCTCTCCGTGAGAAAAAAAAAAACGTTGTTCGAAACGAAGTGCTCGCTTTAGGAGTTCATTTGTTATCTCACATAGTTGGAAGTGTACGGAGGAACACTTTGTGAGGAAGGAACGTAAAAGTACATAACAAACGCGGTTTTAAAACATGCTGAGTAATATACCGAGAAGGTCCAGCTGCGTAATAACTATGTCCGTCTTGTAGCGGAAGGTAGTTTGCCCGATGAAATGCACGTCCAGCATTATGTCGTTCATGGTATGCAAAGGTACGTTAGAGTACCGGGTGTTGTAGATGTAGTAGTCGCATTCCGGCGGGCAGTCGCAGATCATAGCAGGTCTGTCCTCGGGGAGCTCTTCTTCCTCGTGAACGACGTAGTCGTTGAATAGGTCTTATTTTGCGTCAGCACGCATTCAAAGGATAAAGAGATAATTTTGCGCGATAAATATACGCACATTCGCGAGACACGTGACGGGACACCCGATAGAGACGTTTGCTTACCGTTGAAATCGGCCAAGCAGACGAAATCCTCCGCGTTGCAGTCACGCTCCGAGGCTGAAACGTAACGAAACGTTAATGATGTCGCCGTCGTCGTCGTAGTCATTGTCGACGTCGACGTCGATCCTGGAGATATGAAGCCGTACTTAAGGGGAACAGGAACGACGGGTTACAACCGCAATGCTTGATGACGTAGGTGCGTTTGCAGTGCGACAGACAGCTCTCCTGGTTGTACATGCCGGTCTGGTCATACTTGCACGGTGCCTTGTTCTCGTCCAGCACGAGCACGCTCTGGGTGGCGAAGCCGGAGATGCAGTCCACGGATAAACTGACCAACGAACCCGACGGGATCATGGTGCCGCTGTTGGGCCAGACATGTGGCTCGTTTATTATTACCTTGATACCATTGATCTCGACTACAACACACATACAAGCACGCTTATATCACTGTGAGTCGTCACGGAGCCTTCGCAATCTTTCGCACAAGAACTTTTATCGGGCTCATTTTCATATAATCCCGTGCACGGCGTAAAGTTTGTTGAAAAAAAAAACCAGTGCTCTGTCAGTAAAATTTTCAAGTATGCACGGAAAAAACAATATGGTTGATCCATACAGAAATCTAGTTGTGCCAACCAGATTCAATAGTAAAATACGGAACAACTATTTATGTGATTGCTGTAACCAAAGAGCAATGGCTGAGTAATACATGGTTAATACAAACGCGGCAACTACAAATATATATTTATACACTCAGAACCAGTTTTCATATGTATACATCTCTAGCTGTGCGCATAGTGAATTGCTTTTGTTTTCTAACATTGCTGCTTTGCAATATAGCATTGATTAATGCAACTATCGATATTTAGCTTGTCTATGCAAAATGATCCCCTTATTAATTTCTAGTTGCCACAACCAGATCACACGCAACTTCATTGATGTAGTTGACACACCAAAATAAGTAAGTCAAATCAACCATATACATAACTATCATACAAAGATATGTAGAATGATGCAGCTATTTGTTTACAACTAAATATTTTTCGTTAAGTGCACCACATCTCTTTTCTCCGTGTGGCATTCCCTCAATACGGGTTTTCGTCAGCTGCGCGAGTAATCGTCGAATCCGCCTACGGTAAAAAATATCTGCGATCCTCCTTTTCCCTTATTTTGATCCGCGAGCCAATTGTTTCTTTTCTTTTCTCTTCTATTTTCGTCGCTGGCTACTGCTGGGGTAACTTACAACCGACACGGAGGAGGTCTTTGGGTGCGACATTTCAATAACTGCCTCGCAATACGGCGCCGATACATCGATTTTGCAGTTTACGATAAATCCCTCCTGCGAGTGCGCACAGGGGTAATAAAGGAGTGACATTACGGTGGAACGGGAGTTGCGCGTTCTATATAAAATGCGTGATGGTGGACGGTGGGTTTCGCGAGGATATTAAAATCGTATTTGCGAGATTCCGCGGCGCGCGTTTGCATAACGCGCGGATTAGTAACGATGTGTCGTTTGTGTACACTTTGTCATTTAGCACGGATCTCGACAGAAATAATATTAGTTATTAATCCACCACGGTTTATCCGAGTTTACGTTCTGCTTGCCATTATGGTTGCCGCCACCTCCATCGCCGGCTTATATTTATGCTATATATTTGTTCAAATAATATGATTACATCTCTTGATCAAGATAATAAACATTGCGCGATATGGTCTAGAGCGTTATTGCGGCGGCAAATTGTTGAAAAACCTTACGGGTCTTAATGTGGACTGCCAAAGGACTTTCCGACTAGAAATTTATCTCATAGTCTGGTTGACCTCAATTGGTCGTCAGGTTCGTATAAGATAATATTATCAAGTCCTCAGAAGTCTTCAGAAGATGTAACGCGCGCGCTGCATGATCATCAGGACTTTACTAAGAATTCATTACGAGATTCTTCGTTAAGATCCTAGTCGTTATAAACTTACAAAGGTCTTCCTTCAGTTTTCATCAAGACATAATAAGGTGTACCACACTGAGAGAAAAATGTATGATATTTGGAACTATAATGGCATAGTAAAAATATTATAGTTAGGAATATAATTTTTATAGTAAATGTTACCATAATATTTGTAATATTTACAATATAAGTATAGTATAACTGACCCGTGTAAAATTTTTACCAAGAATTATAATTATTTGAAATAAAAAATATGGTAAGGTGGCAAATATTGAATGGTAAGAGAAATTAACTATTTTATATAGTCAATACAATTGGAATATTTGGCAAATATAAATACATGTAACTATTACCATATATATAGAGTAATAAGATGGTGACTATAAATCTGTGTTCATTCTACTATATCTTCATGTTTAGATGAACTATAAATATATGTTTGAGGCCAAAACGAACTATAAAATATAGTGAGATTATAGTTATTCCAACTATTTTTTTCTCTCAGTGCATGGTTAAAATCACCTTACATTTATCTAATTATGCTTTTGTACGCTATCAGGCGCACCTGATCAAAATTTTTCGGCATAATCTTAAAAAAATCTTCCTTATTCAATCCTTGCCATACTCAGATATACCATAATTAAAATTACTTTACATTTACCCAGCTAGGACTTTGTAACTTAATATCATATCTGATTAAAATTTCTAGTTGAAATCAGAATAAAATTCGCGTAATCATGTATTTATACGTTTGAGCATCCACGAGCTACTTCATATCGCGAAAACTTTTCAGATTCCCAGCAAGGTGTTCGCCGTCGTATCGAAGCGAATTTCCCGACCGAGTTCTTTAATTCGCGTCGATGAAGTTCTGAATCTTTTAACACGATACAACGTGGAGGCAATATCCAGGTCCGTGACTGGACCGTGAATCAGCGGTCGGTCTCAACCGCGCTGAATCGACCAGACAATTTATTTAAGACGATCAGGCGCTTCTTCAGTCGAAACAAGTGTCAGCAGGACCGATCTTTTCAGCCGTTCAATCCGTTCGGTCTCGATACACTTCCTCAGTTCTTCGTGTAACGTCGGCGAAAGATCAAAGGCCACGTCCACGTAGAATATTGCATCAGAGTCGTCTCCGTACTTACCGGAATCCGGTGGCTTCGTTATGTTTCCCAGGTGAATCGTAACCTTGACACCGCTCCACTCACCGTAACCGGACGCTTTTCGTGGTCGCGACTCCGACTGGCGATCGCCGCCGCGTGGAGCTCGTGACGAGGATGGCTCCGCCACTTCCGAATTGAACGAGTAGCAGAATCCGTACTCGGTCCGCTGTACTTCGAAGATCTCGCAGCAGTTGCGATCGCTGTTGCGCCACCAGCAGTTGGTCATGAGCTCGTCGCAGCGCGGCATCGTCTCGTACAGCACCTCGGTCATGTTGATACCTGCGGCTCGCGATGCGACTCCTCGTTATTTCTGCTGGCACGCACATGGGTGTGAAAAGGTTCCGAGCAGCGAGAGGACGATATCGATTTCGGCAACGTTGCCAAAATCTATACAGTAACGCCACTGACGTTTCGTGCATTAAGTGTAAAGGAGATCGGGACACGTCCACGAACTTTTTAGAATTACCTTACTTTCCCGTCCCGTTACGATTGATCGTGCGAAAAAGACAATCTTTTCCTGTGTTTTCATCTTGCGAAAACGCTGAGTTTAAAAGTCTGATTCACAAGCAATTCAAGATAGGTTGATAACATGTGTAATACATGTGTTTCCTGCAGCTTGGCAAACATTCCATTGTATAAGATTTTTTAATGATTCCATTGTATAAGATTATTTTTGAACATTCCATTGTATAAGATTTTTTAATGATTCCATTGTATAAGATTATTTTTGAATATGATTTACTATTGCTGTCTTGATTTAAAAAAATGCAAAATATAGTGATTTTAGTTTTTTATTTATATTTCTATGTTTTCTTCTTGTGAAAAGGCTGAGTTTAAAAGTCTATGATTTACAAGCAACTCAAGATAGGTTGACAACATGTATAATACATGTGTTTCCTGCAGCTTGGCAAACATTCCATTGTATAAGATTTTTTAATGATTCCATTGTATAAGATTATTTTTGAACATTCCATTGTATAAGATTTTTTAATGATTCCATTGTATAAGATTATTTTTGAATATGATTTACTATTGCTGTCTTGATTTAAAAAAATGCAAAATATAGTGATTTTAGTTTTTTATTTATATTTCTATGTTTTCTTCTTGTGAAAAGGCTGAGTTTAAAAGTCTATGATTTACAAGCAACTCAAGATAGGTTGACAACATGTATAATACATGTGTTTCCTGCAGCTTGGCAAACATTCCATTGTATAAGATTTTTTAATGATTCCATTGTATAAGATTATTTTTGAACATTCCATTGTATAAGATTTTTTAATGATTCCATTGTATAAGATTATTTTTGAATATGATTTACTATTGCTGTCTTGATTTAAAAAAATGCAAAATATAGTGATTTTAGTTTTTTATTTATATTTCTATGTTTTCTTCTTGTGAAAAGGCTGAGTTTAAAAGTCTATGATTTACAAGCAACTCAAGATAGGTTGACAACATGTATAATACATGTGTTTCCTGCAGCTTGGCAAACATTCCATTGTATAAGATTTTTTAATGATTCCATTGTATAAGATTATTTTTGAACATTCCATTGTATAAGATTTTTTAATGATTCCATTGTATAAGATTATTTTTGAATATGATTTACTATTGCTGTCTTGATTTAAAAAAATGCAAAATATAGTGATTTTAGTTTTTTATTTATATTTCTATGTTTTCTTCTTGTGAAAAGGCTGAGTTTAAAAGTCTATGATTTACAAGCAACTCAAGATAGGTTGACAACATGTATAATACATGTGTTTCCTGCAGCTTGGCAAACATTCCATTGTATAAGATTTTTTAATGATTCCATTGTATAAGATTATTTTTGAACATTCCATTGTATAAGATTTTTTAATGATTCCATTGTATAAGATTATTTTTGAATATGATTTACTATTGCTGTCTTGATTTAAAAAAATGCAAAATATAGTGATTTTAGTTTTTTATTTATATTTCTATGTTTTCTTCTTGTGAAAAGGCTGAGTTTAAAAGTCTATGATTTACAAGCAACTCAAGATAGGTTGACAACATGTATAATACATGTGTTTCCTGCAGCTTGGCAAACATTCCATTGTATAAGATTTTTTAATGATTCCATTGTATAAGATTATTTTTGAACATTCCATTGTATAAGATTTTTTAATGATTCCATTGTATAAGATTATTTTTGAATATGATTTACTATTGCTGTCTTGATTTAAAAAAATGCAAAATATAGTGATTTTAGTTTTTTATTTATATTTCTATGTTTTCTTCTTGTGAAAAGGCTGAGTTTAAAAGTCTATGATTTACAAGCAACTCAAGATAGGTTGACAACATGTATAATACATGTGTTTCCTGCAGCTTGGCAAACATTCCATTGTATAAGATTTTTTAATGATTCCATTGTATAAGATTATTTTTGAACATTCCATTGTATAAGATTTTTTAATGATTCCATTGTATAAGATTATTTTTGAATATGATTTACTATTGCTGTCTTGATTTAAAAAAATGCAAAATATAGTGATTTTAGTTTTTTATTTATATTTCTATGTTTTCTTCTTGTGAAAAGGCTGAGTTTAAAAGTCTATGATTTACAAGCAACTCAAGATAGGTTGACAACATGTATAATACATGTGTTTCCTGCAGCTTGGCAAACATTCCATTGTATAAGATTTTTTAATGATTCCATTGTATAAGATTATTTTTGAACATTCCATTGTATAAGATTTTTTAATGATTCCATTGTATAAGATTATTTTTGAATATGATTTACTATTGCTGTCTTGATTTAAAAAAATGCAAAATATAGTGATTTTAGTTTTTTATTTATATTTCTATGTTTTCTTCTTGTGAAAAGGCTGAGTTTAAAAGTCTATGATTTACAAGCAACTCAAGATAGGTTGACAACATGTGTAATATATATGTTCCTGCAGCTTGGCAAACACTCTTTTGTATACAATTATTTTCTAATGAATATGGTTTACTGTTGCTGTTTTGGTTTAGAAAAAATTCAAAATAGTGATTTTTTTATTTTTATAGTTTTTTATTTACATTTCTATACTTTCTTCTTGTAAAAACCCTGAAAGTCTACGGTTTAAAAGCAATCCAAAATAGATTGACAACATGTATAATACATGTGTTTTTGCAGCTTGGCAAACACTCTATTGTATAAAATTATTTTCTAATGAATATGATTTACTATTGCTGTCTTGGTTTAAAAAAAAATGCGAAATATAGTAATTTTAGCTTTTTATTTATTTTATTGTAATATGTGCCCAAGTAGGAATTGTATACGTTTCGTCAATACGGAAAAATGGCCCGATACTGGGTCGATACCGAAAAGCGGATGTCCGATTTTGGTACTGGCTCAGTACTGGGCCTAATATAAAAAAAATAAAAAAAAATAAAAATGTATTATTGGTACTGGCTTCGTACTAATGTTAGGTACTGGATAGTCGTACCGTACGTATACTGGGGCGTTACCGAAAAGTATTTGTCATTTTCGGTACTGGCCCAGTATTAAAAAAGCTGTATTATCGGTACTGACCCTTCGTAGAATCAGTACTGGATACCCAAGTAAAAATCGTATACAATCTGCCAATAGAGGATATTTGGCTAGTATTGTACGAATACCGAAAAACGGACGATACCAATGTCTTTTATGGGAAAACGGAAGAGGTCACTAACGCGACACCTAGATAGCTCAATGATAAGAACGTTTGCCTGACAAGCGGAAAACTCGAGTTCGATTCCAGCCGTCGCCCCGAAGATATGACTATTAAAAAGACCTGTATAGGTACGAGAGCAACCAACCTCCCTCCGGCCATGGTCTGATCTTTCTTTCCATACTATATAGTTGTGATATTAACAATTGTACAAATAATAAAAATGACTAGGAATCGATACTGGCCCAATACTGGGAAATAGGTACTTCCCCAGTGCTAGGAATCAATACCTTTTTATATTGGTATAGTACTGATTTTCGGTACTGTGACAGTACTGTTTTCCGATACTGGCCCTTTCCTATCATCCTAGTATCACTCTAATACTAAATCCGTACTGGCATCTGGTGTTATGCCAGTAACGTTTACCATAAATCAGTACTGGGCCACTTTGATGCCAGTAATAAATTCCTACTTGGGTGGTTCTTTATGATGAGAATGCCGATCTATCATTTTTGACAGAAGAGTTTGTATAGAATTATAATATATTATATTTGTCATAGAGCGAGTTGACGTGCGTGATCTCGTGTAGCATTTTGTATTAATGTAATCTGATTTGCGGACATATATTTTATCCATTTATTTTTTCGATTTCAATCGTTGCATGAATGAAGATTACTTTTATTATACAACGATGGTAACATCGCACAGTTGCAAAAAAAAACTTCATTTTAACTAATAACTTCATTTTCACTCAAGTTTATTCATTCACGATGAAAAATGTTAACACGAAATTTCAAGACTGTAGAAAATTTACTTGGTTGCTCTTAAATCAGATCTTTTACCTTCTTATCAATTGCGATATTCTCTTCGATTTTAATAAAACTCAGAAGAAAGTATCTGTGTCCTAAAAGGAACGCTTCGCAATTCCGTTCCTCTCACGATAAATACATAAATAAAGCATTCTGCGGACCTATCTCTGTTGCGAATGTGTCCCGATTTCACCTACACGTACACGTGTCGGTACACTCCCTAGTGGTAAAGCGTCAAAGGAGTGAAATTGGCTGAAGTAAGAAAAGAACGTTACTGGTCGTCCACGGTCGTCGCTCTCGCACGGTGAAGTCTGCATAGGAGTTAAGGAACAGGTTGTCCTACCCGAGAGACCGTGAATACTTTGACTTCGGTTCCTCAGGAAATCCAGCTCGTCAAAATCCCCGAAGCTCATCATGGAGAGCCTCCCGAGTATCTTGCGAAAAGTTTCGAGACTCGCCTTGTCCGTGTCATTAAGGAAGATCCTCCGTTCGAGCTCGAGAGCCCGGCTCCAGTCCACCCGGTCGTTCGGGCACAAGGTCACGCTCGGGAAGGGCAGGCTGGAGATTCTATAATGCATCGACTCGATGTCGATCGATGTCGGCGCGGCCTAAACAAATTTATGCGGCGCGGTCACGCTGTCGATACTGTAAAGCCCGATAAGAGAGCCCATTGTATAGCCGCGATATCATCGACACTCAGTATCGCGGAACGCTGTTCGATATCGGAGATAATTACTAGCTCGAATCTTCATGAGAGATTATGTACAAAGCGAACCGATCACCTGATGCGGCCACGGAATACAAAAAGAGCATAAACAGCAAGACTTAAAGGGATGTCAGACATGGCTTTATCGGCAATATATTTGATCCTTTCCTGCGAACTTTACGACGTATTACTTGTACAGAATGTTTTTACGCAAGGAAAGTACGTGCGAAAAACATTGTTCATTGTAACGTAAACTTTACTCGTACGACGAAAATGATAAAAAATTTTGAAATTTACATCTCGAGCTGTCAGTTAGCGTAAATGTTTGCCTGACACAAAACTTTCGTAGCTCGTATACAATTTTCCATTAGTACAGTTTCATTCCCTAGACATAGTGACATCGGACATTTCCAGTCAGATGTACCACGCCGAAATATCCGTGCATCATAACAGTTGATTATTCGAGAATTCGGCTGTTGCTCGAATAATGAACAGTTATGACGTACGAATATTTTATATATGTGATGCCAGCCTGACCGAAATTTTCAAATGTCACTATCCTAGGGAATAAGATTGTATTAATAAAAAAACTGTGTATTGTAATGAACGCGTGTGTTTGCCCTGCTCAGGAAAATCTCAAAGAAGATTGCTATATCTTTGCAGTTGAATTTACAATTGAGCTTCAAAATATACGAAAAGTTTGCAGAAAGATTTCTATGTATCTGTGCGGGGTTATATTTTCCATTAAATATGGTGGAAAACAAAGCTGTACGCAATTATACAGGCTATCTGACGTTAACATATAATCTCTTGCGTGTACGTAGATAAAATGTACTAAACAAAACATTTCTCTACCATTTTGCGAACCATACTAAATTTTTAATTATTAATTAAATAAGACTGTTGAATGGTCGTGCGTGATACGCGTTCCCCGCTCTTCACTCCTACACGGAAAAAAGAGATGTGATGCACTTAACAAAAAATATTTAGTTGTAAGCAAATAGCTGCATCATTCTACATGTCTTTGTATGATAGTTATGTGTATGGTTGATTTGACTTACTTACTTTGGTGTGTCCACTACATCAATGAAGTTGCGCGTGATCTGGTTGTGGCAACCAGAAATTAGTGAGGGGATCATTTTGCATAGATAAGCTAAATATTGATATAGTTGCATTAATCAATGTTATATTGCAAAGCAGACAGTTAGAAAACAAAAGCAATTCACTATGCGCACAGCTAGAGATGTATACATGTGAAAACTGGTTCTGAGTGTATAAATATACATTTGTAGTTGTCGCGTAATGAGCCGCGTTTGTATTAACCATGTATTATCACTGTTGCAACATAAGTAACTCAGCCATTGCTCTTTGGTTACAGCAACCACATAAATAGTTGTTCCGTATTTTACTATTGAATCTGGTTGGCACAACCAGATTTCTGTATGGATCAACCATATTGTTTTTTCCGTGTAGCTTATTGCCGCTCGACGTTAAACGTTCGAGTATACACTGAGAGAAAAATATAGTTGCTTTCGGCGTCAACTATACTCCTTTGTGATTTTAACCATAAAAATAGTTTGGAAAACTATTGTTTTAGTAAGTGTTATTAGAAAGATGGTTCTTTTAATTACTTTTCTGGTTAAGATCACAAAAATGTATAGTTGACGCCAAAAGCAACTATATTTTTCTCTCAATGTAGTAACATTGCGTTAAGCGAGTGTCGAATGTTGAGCGTCGAATGGCGATAGACCAGAGGGATGTGGCGCGCTGATTAGCGCTGTCCAGGTCTCTTTAGTATTCTACGCACACACTGAGAGAAAAATATAGTTGCGTCTACTTTTTTGTGATTTTAACCAGAAAAATAATTAGAAGAACCATCTTTCTAATAACACTTACTAAAACAATGGTTTTCCTAACTATTTTTATGGTTAAAATCACAAAAGAATATAGTTGACGCCGAAAGCGACTATATTTTTCTCTCAGTGCAGTATCACACGATCATTCACTAATCTTCTTTAATTACAAATCTCACGTGGTTGTTTGCAAAATGATAGAGGAGTTTTTTGTTCAGTTTAATTTAATCTGCATGTAAACGAGAGTATTATAGGTTATTATCAAACATCTTGTATAAAATCTATATGTAAAAGGTATACGAAGTGTGATTGTGTTAGTGCTTGACTGACACGATGTTACGACAATCAGTTCTACGTTATTAATATTTTTCGGGCTCGTTACTCATATTTTGACATAAAACAGTAACCCTTAAACAGTAAGAAAATTGATCAATCACAATTGATTATTGTGTGATTGATCAATTTGCTTACTATCTACTGTTTTGTGTGATTCTGGCTTTGTTTCACTATTATTACCTGGAATCGGGACGCCAACGTGTATATGACATTACTGGCGACGATAGAGGACGCGGCGAACATGAGGAGCCACAGCAGTCGCTCGACGGCATGCAAATCGGGGTTGACGACGTATCGCAGAGCGTGGAAGGTCGTTTGCGTGCAATAGTAGTTCAACGCGTGCATGATCCTTCTGCACTGCTTGCTCAGGCTGTGTTTCTTGTGCGGCTTGACTCGCACGGCCGCTCTCTCTGCGACTTTCTTTAACTCCTCCAAATGCGGTTTCATATTTAAAAAGACAGCTCGGGGAACGCGAAGAGACTAGAGATTTCCATGCGACCTCCGAAGATCAAATCGAAATTAAAAGATCCTCGACAGGTCAAGATTGACTCCGGCTGCGCGGAGCCTCGCGTCCGGGATAAATAAATCAGCAAATCAAGAGGGGAGAGGCACTCCTAAAACAAGACAATCCCCTCGCTCACCCTCCTACCGCCGCCACACAGCTGAGTCCCGAACACTTAACACCGACAGGATGAACACATCCTTATGGTCCGACCCCTCGTGGTCGAAAGCGTACTGAAGCATCCCTCTCGAAAGCGTCCTTGCGACTAAGGACGGAAGAAGGTCGAGCACGCCTTACCCCATCTCTTCCTTCTCCAACTTTTTACCACCATTGGCGGATCTGTGTAAATAAAATCCAATCAATTACAGGTGAGATAGGGGAAATGCGAAGGTGGAAGGGACGGCGAAAAGGGTCGGACGGGCGGAGAGGCGCACATGTTTGAACGCGCGCCCCGATGTGATCAGGATAATTCGGTTAGCGTGATTGTTGCGCAAACAGCGTCGACACGAGCGGAGAGGGATGCCACCACCCCTTCCTCCTCTGCCATTCCGGCTTCAATGTCCGCGAATAATGAAGAAGCCCCCGGGGATCACGCCGGTTTTGATTGCATCCCCCGGTATAATGCGGACAAGAGAAATCAGAACTCAGCGATTCGTTTGGCGCAACGTCACGCCGCCGAAAGCCATCGACGTTTCGACCGTTCGGTCTCGATCTCTCGAGTTCGACGAAATTTCGGTTAATTAGAGGCGCAATATTCATTCGGTCGGCGTGCGCGCATCGGTTTTCGTGTGACTGTTTCAATACCAGCGAAATGAGTTTTCTTTGGGAAACGAATGGCTGGCTTATCGAGAGAGAGAGAGAGAGAGAGAGAGAG
>NW_022639465.1:1815506-1855521 GCF_010583005.1 Odontomachus brunneus
GGGGGGGGGGAGGGAGAGAGAAAGAGAGAACGGATTAATAACGAAAATTACCGTTTATTCCATGAACATGCGATTGTTTTTTTCTCTTTTTTTTTTTTCATTTCCACATTACGTTTACATTCCAGATTTATTTTGTTCTTCGAACAGTCTTCGTGGATCATTTCGGGCTCCTTCCGAAAATTTTCAAGCGCTTACCGAGCTCTGTTTACCGATGTGTGCTCAAGACGTCATTAGTCCGGGACATTATACTCGTCCGTGGATTAAATGAATATTTGGCGAATTCACGATGACAATTTCTCGTTCGAACAATCCTGATGACGCAATCGACGCCGCACTGTTGGCGCTTCGCTCTAGCTGCGCTTCATTATCCGGTGGATGGAACCGACGTTCTATTAACTGCGCGGCAGCAATCGCTCTAATATTAGTTTCGCTTAAACATCACAGCTTTTCATTCTGCGCGCACGCCGCACACACGGTCCGACCGTGCGACGCCACAGTTTGCGAGCCGATCGATTATGTAGCTATAGCGCGATTGTTTGTATCTCGATGATCTTCGGACGAAATATTATGTTAACGGCCGAGACCTTTCGAACGAGATACACCCAGAAAAGCGCGTGAAAGGGAGAGGGAATCGACATCATTCGCGACGTTGGTTTCATTGATGATTTGACGCTTCCGTCGATTATCACCGCGCAGTAATAAAAATTTCGCTTTTCATTAAACGAAGCGCTTGAAACGCTTGAAACGAGCACCTACCAGCTTCCCTCCTCCTCCCTCTATTATATTGCCGTACGGTAATCCCTAAATATTTCGAATTTTTTGACCATTGTTTCCCCGATGTTGCGGGACAGTTAGAAATATACGAAACGCCCGTGTACGCGCGATACGTTCATGCGGACACACGTGGGAGCACACACAACTGTCCTACGAAATTTCTCACCCGGAATTCGCCGACCCGCTGCACGCGTATCCGCGTGCAAATCGTGCAACGATCGGGCCGAAATTTCGCGCGTAATCGAGGCGCGGCGGCCCGCGAAAAATTTCGACAACGTCGAAACGACTCTCAATTCTCTCTTTTCGCCTCTGCCGTAGATATCTCTCGTTTTTTTTTCGCCTCTCTTATTCCTTTTATTTCTCGATTTTCAGTTCGTGATTTCGTTATCGCCGTTTCTGCGCGCATATTTCTTTATTTGAGCGTTATCTTGAACGAAACATTACGTTGTTTGTGCGGCACGGTGCACGGTTGTTATCTGTTAGTCTTATTAGTTTCGTGCTCGTCTTTTTTTAACTGTGTACCCGTTTCTGTGCTCGTTCTTCCAGTGGAACAAATAGTTCTAATTTCTAGTCCCTTATCCTCCGCTGCGTGGCTTCGTCCGACACGTCGATTACGTCGTCGGGATGAGTTGTAGATTTCTAGTTCGAATTATTTTCATTCTTTCGGACAAGTTTTTCCCCGTTATTTGCAAACAGAGCCACCATGTTGATTGTGCCCATCATAATACCGCTGCATTAGTCTCAGTGTCGAATCAATATTTACCCGTCAAACAAGCAAGCCACTCTAAAATTCTGAGGTTATTCCAGAGTAATTCGAGCAATTTCAGGAGAAGGAAGAATTTCTAGAATCTCTCTCTCTCTCTCTCTCTTTTTCGTTTTATCTTATTTTTAGATAATTCTTCTCTTTAACACAACGCGTGTCTATATCAGAAAGTGTCAAAGCAAATATTGTTTTAGCTTTTTCTTGTCGAAGGAACCTCCTCGTTCTCGTACTCGGGAGAATTCATCTTAACACGTTTACTGCTCATTGGATCAATATCTGTGCTATATGCTGACAAGTAATTTGTACAAAACCTATCCCTGCATTGTAACCTGTACGTTCACATCACAAACGTTTACAACCAGTGCTGAATTCGTGCTGCCACACTTAAACGCTTAGTACAAATGACACGGATTCAAATCATGCGCATATCAGAAAAGCTCACGCTGATTCGAATCCGAGTTATACGCACGTGCACGTGTTAAATACGATAACAAATCGTTCCTAATGCTCATTATAATTAGTCTCGTAAATGACGATCGCTCGTTAATACTAAATTATCCAGTGTTGCTCGCGTTGCGTGCTAAACAGCTTAGGCAACCCGTTTTCTATTCGCATAAATTATGGATGTCGCCGGCAAAATTTGCTTGTGTTTGCGGTGCTGTTCGTCAGATCGCAGCCTGGCGTGCCGTCTCACAATTCCGAGGGTGACAGCTATTTCGAGAATTCAAGGTTGTTTTATACACAATGTCCGGGAATTATCCTCGCTTTTTCCTCCTATCGTTTGTGAATTTCTCGAAAAAAAGTCTTGGGACGCTCTATTTGATATTAACTTATGTGTTTATCACGAATACGCAGCGACTTCAGCTTGATCAAAGGATTCTTAATTTAAAGAGTTTAGGGATGATTCCAAGACACCCTGTATCTCTTGTGTGAGTTAGTACGCGAGGAGATTGTGTATATATTTGCGTGTTATTGTGTCCCAAGCGATGTCTGACGATGATCTATGATAACTCTCCGAGTAAACGATTGCTCCTGGCTATTTACATGGCAAATAATCGTAATCTATCATCTTTGTCTGGCAGAAATCACGTTTGGCTATGTCGATGTCTGATAACGCGAATCGCGTGCATAATCGTTCTTACCACTCTCGTTGATTCGTTCGAACGATCTGTCGATTCTCGTTTCAAGCTCGAGATTAACGTTGATTAAACATTCACTAATAGCGAATTCGACCGTTTGTATTGTTCATAGTCCGCTCGTCTTAAGTACATTTTTAAATACTTGTTAGCCAGTGATTAGCAAATGATCTTAACAGAACTCGTACGAATCGTTTCGTTAAGAAGTTTTTGAAGATATGTATTTAAGATGATCTTAAATATAAGAACGGACTATGAACGAGTCTTAATGCGCACTAGTGCCTACACTGAGAGAAAAATGTATGATATTTGGAACTATAATGGCATAGTAAAAATATTATAGTTAAGAATATAATTTTTATAGTAAATGTTACCATAATATTTGTAATATTTACAATATAAATATAGTATAACTGACCCGTGTAAAATTTTTACCAAGAATTATAATTATTTGAAATAAAAAACATAGTAAAATAGCATTATTTGAAATAAAAAATATGGTAAGGTGGCAAATATTGAATGGTAAGAGAAATTAACTATTTTATATAGTCAATACAATTTGGCAAATATAGGTACATGTAACTATATTCCCAAAAGGTGCTTTACCATATATATAGAGTAATAAGATGGTAACTATAAATCTGTGTTTATTCTACTATATCTTCATGTTTAGATGAACTATAAATATATGTTTAAGGCCAAAACGAACTATAAAATATAGTGAGATTATAGTTATTTCAACTATTTTTTTCTCTCAGTGTAGTAGAAATAGATGATGCCTTTCGGAGCCTCATACTAATATTATTTCAAGAGCTTTTTATCTAAGCGAAACATAAAGTTATAACGACGTCAAAATAACAAGGAAGTTACTATAAAAACTCACGTTTCTATCACCTCTAAGTCCTCGGGACTGAGGAACGCCGAACTCAATGTTCTAAATCTCAACCTAGCATAAGTTGGGCATTGACTAAAAATGTGAACGGAAATTTCATCCTCTTTTCCCACATCTTTTACACTTGGACCGTTACGCTCCAACTTGTGTAGATAGCAGTTGAGGGCATGCCTCGTAAGCATGTGCGTCGCCAGTCTGGCATCCTTCCTACTCAACGACCGGATATACTCCGCAAGGCTAGCCCTGGGGATATCCCCTAGTAACGCCTTCATCTACTTGTATCCGGTCACGGTAGTCTCCTCCCACGAGGCCAAACGTTGCTTCTCCAGCCACCACTTGATCCGTTCCCTGTCAAGGCAGTGGGATATTCTAAAGGCTATTCTGAGTATTGCAGTAGTCGAGTCAACTCTCACCAGCCTGTCTTTATTTTTTTTAATTCCTAAATGCCCTGGAACCTTCATTAGAGTAACCTTGTTTTTCCTCGAGAATACATTTATATTTCAGTCGCGAAGTGTAAATAGAAGTATCAAAACTTGACAATTTAAACAAATCAGGATCTCCTAAGTACAACTTAGAGTTTTCACAATCTTTATCTAAAAAACCGTGCATATTAATCTAGGATGCTGCCACTGACCCTCAACAATGACAATAATAGCCAGCCCCAGAGCTTGAGCTGATCTTGGAGCCATCTGTGAAACCTACGACTCTATCATTGCTCTCTCAGGCCTGACTTATTTCTCGCGTTTAGGGAAGAGAATCTTGAGCGATTTTTCTAGTGTTTGGACGTCTTGGTCGTTGTCTTCTGAAGCCTAAGTCACCACTATGGCGTATATGTAGTCTAGTCAAAGGACTGTAGAATAGATCCAAGAAGTTATTTCCAGTCCAAGGCTTCAAGTCTGGCCAAAGCTACTTTTACAGATTTAGAAATAGTTTCCTGATCGATTTATCAGATCAGCTTTTTATTCAGAATTACTCTGAAATACTTCATCGACTCATTTAGAGTTAGCCTGAGCCCACCAAAAGTGGATGCTATCACAGTGCTTATCTTATATTTACTTGTGAAAATCACGAGCCCGGTCTTAGACGGATTAACGGAAAGCTCAAGTCATCATCTTTCTACCACTCCCAGAGACATTTGCATAAGCCCGAGAAGTGTATCTAGGCAGGAACCCTGCGCAAAGATCGTGAGATCATCCGCGTACCTCTACGCATAAAATTTCATAATTAAGCTCTTTTAGGAGTGTATCCACCATCAGGCATTATAAGAGTAGAGAGAGTATTCCTCTCTGCGATCTCTTTCCATCAGTATCGCGACAGACGCTAAATCGAATGTCGTAGTCACGAGGTGACTCCCTGTGCAGTATCGGATTCCCGGATCCATATCACGAGTCTCTCCGATACTCCATGCCGCGCAGCCTCATTATAGACTCCTTCATACGAGGTGTTGTTAAACGTATCTTCTATATTTAGAAAGTTGTTTAAGTAAAGTCTTCCTTTTCCAACTGCTTTCCTATGACAGTAATTGCCAAGTTTAAAGCAGTCTCAGTAAAGAAGTTTACTCTGTAGTGCAGTTTTGTAACTCGTTAACTGTCGTTAACGACAAAATCAAGAGCACTGTGTGTTGCGCATCTTTTCTAGCATATACTATGTCTATGCAACGTTAACAAAATCGCACTACTGTACGCGTGTTGATTGCGATAAAGATTAAGGTTTACTAAGAAACGTCTCTATTGTTCCTGAGAACCCTTTTAGGGAAATTCATTTGCCGACTAAAGCTCCCTGTAGATGCTCTACAGAATCCAGTTCAACATAAGTCTCGTATCTCTTTGGAGAGTCAACGAGACTGCGAAATCTTTTCGAAAGGAATCTCAAGTGGTCTTTCTTGGATTCCTTTATTAGATTGTTTCAGGTTTGAACAAAGCAAGCCTAAAAGCAATCTGTCTTTAGTCAGACAAGGCTCCTCCACACTTTTCAGTCTGTTATTTCTCCGGCCAGCTTTTGTGTGTGCAAAGAGTAAGGTCAATGACTTTCCTCTTCACGTCACGTGTTTTTGACACGTTATCTCTATTAAGCATTTCGAGGTCGAGGTCGAGGTCGAGGTCTGTGGCTGCCAGAAACCCCAGCAGTCCCTAGCCTTTCGCATTGGTATTGGAACTGCCCCAGATATTGTGTTGCACGTTTGCATCACTTCAAGATCACAAGGGAAGCCTCTGCTCTTGACAGTCTTCTACTCAATGACCAGCCTCGGGGATGCCAGACCAACCTCTCGTTATGCAGGAAGTAGGCCGAACCCACCATGATCTTCCTCTCACCGGCATCCTGTTTTCCTTTGAGCACCACTTCGACTATATCCCTGAAACAAAATTCCAAGATTAGTCGAGTCTCTAAACACTTCACTGGCATGCAGGCTCTGGGTTTCTGTCCTGAGAAACCTATGATAAGTTATTAATTAAAATGAAGATTTTTGCAGATTAGTGATATATCATCTTGTGTAATAAAAACAATTTTCATTTATGAAATCATAGACAACGAAAAAATGAGCGGACAGAGTATACAAATGAGATTATATTAGTGCAAAGTATTACACGAGATTACGCACGTCAACTTGCTGTGACAGATAATATAGTTTTGTACAATGTCAAAAATGATAAATCGATATCCCCTAACCTTAAAGAACCACACATTAATGTAAATAAAAAGCTGAAATCACACATCTGCGTCTACGGCTGTTTACTGATCAATCATAAAAGAGCTACTAGATTGATCAAGAAATTGATCAATCGTAGACGCAAACACGAACGCAAATACAGTCACCAGTCGCTAATGTGATACGCGCTCAAGATTATGAGCGAGACGTAGCGGTAATAATAGAGGAGTTCATCCGCAAAATTTCAGAATTTCGATTGTTACGTGACAACCGAAATTCTAAAATTTTGTTCGGTCTCCTCTATTATTATCGCTACACGATTCGCTTGCGGCTTTTTCCGAACGACATTGCGAAAGAAAAATTCGAGTCGCCGCGGATCCGTGGGATCCGAATTTGAATTAACGAGATATTGCATTTTAACCAATTCCGATCAACCGATAAACATTCACCGCAGCGAAACGCCAGGAATGATCATTTTTCCGATGCTAGTCAACGCATAACGAGCCACGATGAACATAACTTGATATTAATCTGACGCATTTAAACTAGCTGATATCGCTGTGTATTACGGCAATAACCGAATTAGAGAGGGAAACTGCCAATCTCGGTTTTATCGCGACGATTGAAACATTACCGTGACAATTGAAACATTGCCGCGACGTTGGGAACATGTTTATTTCAGGATTACTTCTAGTATTGATCCTCCATGGAGGATTTCTATAAAAAAAAAAAAAGAAAAGACAAAAAAGCAGGAGATGGAAAAAGTCAGCGTAACGCTCTTTGCAATAAAGAAAAAAAAAAGAACTACTAATTCCTCGATAATCCACCGTATAAAAGAACACATTTGTTTGAGCGTGCTAGAAGGTAAATATCGCCGAGATTAAATTGGCGGAAATTAATTTTAATTTTTAAGCGCCACGAGGAGCTTTAAGCTATACTATAACAAACAATACCGTAAATATATTGTGCGATTATTATGCGCGATATTTGACACTCTTAATTAATTTTTTTTCCTCGATGTTTTCTGAACGCGATTTAATCCCCGGAGGAAACGCCGTACACGCGCGGTTTGGATCACGTGCGCAAATGTGGTGCCGCTTTCCGGGTGTGTATACTTTCGTAAATGCGGGGCCATAATGAACGCGGCGTAATAAGTATGTTAATGAGGTGTCGGCTTACGGCAGAAGAAAAAAGTCCGTTTCTGGCTGGAGGGAGAGATAGAAAGAGAGCGAACAAGGAAGGCGAGAGTAGGAAGAAAGGAAGGATTAAGCGCGCCTCGTTTAAGTGTTAATTGATAATTATACGCACTTAATCTTACGAATTGTGAATCGCACGGAAATGGTAAATTCCCGCGAGCTTAATGAGAATTTCAAGCGCGGATGTTTTAACGTAGCGTGATAAACAGTAAATACACGCGAGTGTGCAATGTACATTCGTGAGAGGCGGAGAGTCGTTTCGCTACGTCGATACGAGCTGCATTATCATGAGCCCGCATGTAATACGTTTGTTACATCGCTATTGCAAACTTCGTGAAATTTCTCCTCGCGAGTCCGTTCTGAAATGAACAACCCCCTATTACCAGACGGTCAATAATTTTCGCTCGTGCTCTCGCGGCCGGGATAGCTCTCAATCTGCGTTACCTCGGCTCTTTGCGAAGCTTACTACGTAGATCCGAAACTTCGGTGTAAAAGAGAGGAGGCGAGAAGTTCGATAATGAAATTACTGGTCTCGCAGTGCTGTTCGCCATGGAAATGTGAAACCTTCGACGTGCCGTTTCACTCGGATATTTCTTATCTCCTTTTGTGGGAGAGAGCGAGAGAGCGAGCGTTATTCACGGCACTCGCGTCACGTAAAGTGCGTTACGCACGGTGCTCGCTCGTGGAAAGTTCTCGCTTGCGAGAAAATGTCTTTCCTTTTGCCCTAAAGTTTCGAAAAGCGACTGTGAAAGCAAGCCCCGCACGCGCGCGCGCGCGCGAGGGAGAGAGAGAGAGAGAGAGAAATAGAGAGTTGCGCAACGATCATCGTTGGTTGATCGCAACGATCAACGATACTTGAGGGCGAATTATAGTTAATTTCTTAAAAGGTAGCACAGCGACGACATGACATTTATCGATGTATGATATGCAATATACACTTAATTACAAAACGATATAGAAACAAAAACGACTCTAAGGTATAAGATTGATATTAAAAAATGATGTGTCAACGTGAGAATTTATTATTATTATTATTATTATTTATCATTACTTGTTATTATTAATTACCATTAATTTCACATTATTATTTATCATTATTATTATTATTTATCATTATCATTTATTATCATTTATTATCGTTTATTATCATTCTTTGCCTTGTTATTTGTTGGTAAACTGTCGATAATAATTCTCAATTTTGACGGTGAGTTTCTAACTTTATTGTATCTAAAATGTTCGATTATACGCGGAAAAGGTGATTGGACACTCGCGCTGGCGCGCAAATATCATTACACGGTCGCGTCTTCGTAGACGCAATAGTGAGCAATTTTATATTCTTTCAGCGTCTCACGTTGTCTCTCTGACGCAGAAACTTTCGCGTCTTGCATCTCGAATATCTCTAACATTCCTTTGTACGTAAATTTCTTTGTGCGAAGATAAGTACGCGTCGTTATCCTGTTTCCGATTCTTCAACCACACGCGTGCGCGCGCGCGTTCACTCGCGCACCTGTATTTTAAACAAACAACATCGCATTCTCAAAACTCCTCTTCGCTTTACGACAGATACAAATAACAATCTACGTCTTCGTCGAGCTAAAACAGTATTGCGATAAAAGACCGTTTAAACGCCAAGCACGAGCTATTAAATGCCGACGCAAAAGTTAACCAGCGTTTACGCCCGACCTCTTTTACCTACTTTTTTCTTTCTTTTTTTCGGGGGAGTATGAAGCAACGAGACAGAGACACAGAGAGAGGAACAGAGAGAGAGGGAGAGAGAGAGAGAGGGAGAGAGACCCACCAGGACGCGTGCGGAGAGTATCGGCGGTGGGTGCCGTTTCGCGGCAGACAGTTTCCAATTGTGTTGTATCCCGCTTCCTTTATGTTCGCGAGAGTGAACTTTGGGGCCACCGGCGGAGTAACTTCGGCAATAAAATTACGGTCTATCGACGTTCCCTTCGGAGCTCGCGACGGAAACGTAACGTTCTTCGCTCATTGCCGTCGCGAGATCGTATCCTCGCTCGCTCACTCGCTCACTCTCTCTTTCCCTCCAGGAGATGGATTATCCTCTTTTCTCGATTATGGCGGAGATCCTTCCTCCGATGCTCCCGTGGTATCTGTTCGACATCGGTACAAATAGCAGAAGGATACGGGGAAAGGATAATTTCGGCGGGACGATATTCTCGCGACATTTCTCCACCCTCGAGGCGCGCCTCTCTATTCATATCTATTTCGCGATCCTCGTGCATTTCCGCGCCACGAAAACGCCAATCTCGGTGATCTTCCGATCTTCGTAGACACGTATCTCACCCCGTCGACGAGTGCGACGGCGACGTTCGGCAGACGGTGCGGGCGAGCGTCAGATTGCATACTTTTTCTCGCGCCGCCAAAAAGCAGGCTTTTCGTCGGTGAATTCAGCGTGACATTCCCAGGCTCGCCTCTTCAGCTGGAAAGCCCGCTTACCAGTCGCCAAGCGCGAACAAAGTTTCGAGGCTGGGTCAAACTCGGGCGAGGAGATCTTCAGGAATCCGCGAGTTTTGTTCCACGGCTGAAGATTTAAGTGGAAGAAACCAATCCTGCCGCCGCTACCTCCGACCGCCGACTCTGCCTAGCGTACGTCTCTCGCCTCCCATCCCTTTCTTCCTCTCCCTGTTGCCTTCCTGTTGGAGCCGTGAAAGCTCGGGGATTCTTTTTATCCCGGAGATAATATCGATTCGCTGCCTGACCTGGCATTAAGCAGCTTCAAAGACAATTCTGAATTAGCGAATTACTGTGAGCGAGAGGGGAGGACGTCGGTGAGGAAAGGGCGAAGAAAGGGCGAAGAGCGCAAGGGAGGAGAGAGGGAGAGAGCTTTTCCATGACAATGAAGCATTGATTTCGAGCTAATGAACATCGGACTCTCGCTTCATCGGGTCGAAATTGCCTGTTTCGCGAGGTCGAGCGGATACATCGCGGCAATTCTTTTTTAACGCCAAGTCCACGCTCCGTATCGAGGAACGTCCCGTTTCCGTATGATAATGCAAGAGCAGTGTCGAAGAGAGCATCGTTAGTGAGACGATTTCTTCTAACGGGCTCCGTATCGAAGGAGTTGAAGCTCGATAGTTGTCTCGCATAGGGACACGTCGTTTTTATCCCGAGTTCCTGGAAAGAGAGAGAGAGAGAGAGAGAGAGAGTGAGAAGTTCTCGCAGTTGCGCTAACTGTTGCAGTTTTAAGCGGCGTTAATCCTCTTGCCGTGAGAAGAAAAAAGATCCTAATGCCTTAGTTACGGCTTTCTCGGTGGGGAAATTCTCCCTCTCTCTCTCTCTCTTTCTCTTTCTTTTTTCCCTCTCTCTTTCTCTCTCTCTCTCACCTACTCACCTACTCACCTTACCTACCTGTGTATCGGGGGTTGGTTTCCCTTACCGGTTGTTACCGCGCGAAACGCCGTTACGAGACGGCGCTTAAATTTCAGCACCGCTCCCTCTCTTGAGGACTACGATGAAGTCCCGGAATCCGGCATAATAAGTGCGCGATTCGTCCCGCGAGGGTAAATCCCGTGGCCGCGGGGCGATTTCCGTGAGGCCGGATTAACGGCGTCTTATCTCGGCTAATTAGAATCGGGAGTTCCGATGTTGGCGCCGGATAGACACCGTCTGGGTGGAATATATCGCGCGTAAAGGGCACCTTTGCCGTGCCATCGAAATCGTCGGTCTGATCATTTTCGGGGTATCGGCTCGAATTGCTCGCCTGTAAACGTTGGATATTCCCAGATAAACGCGTGTACGTAAATTTGACTAGTGACTTTACTAGTCGATTTGCAAAGGTTTATAGAAGGTTGCGACCTTCTATAATCTTCTTCGTAGCGGAGTTCTCTGAACCTAAAGAGTTTTATTCTTATATATGGCCTCAAGAGGATTCTTCTAAAATCGAAAAGAAAACATTCTAAGCCAAAATCTTAATCTTAAAGTTAAATGAATTTCATGTTTTATTTACATGTCTTACTTGTCGCGTTGTACGTGGAAGACAACTTGCTTCAAGAGAGCATTTTGCTCCAAGCAAATATATTTTTCTTGATTCAAAGGAAAGAAAAGGTAGGATAATATTTAGTAAATTTCTTATTAATGATGGATTTTTTCAGAATTACATCCAAAACATCATGTAAAATGTAATATAAAAATCAGAGTTTAATATTTAATGAAATTTCTACTGCACATTGATATACTTATAAATTTAAATTGTTATATGATGCAAATTTAATGATTAATTCAGCAGAGCGTGTTTGCTTCCTAAATGTAATTAAAACAATTGTAAAGTTCCCGCTTGTGCCTCACGGCGTGATAATCATGAAAGTCTATTTGGGTAAGCAGATACGCGCGCCGTAGTTATTTAAATTAAACCGCAAAATCATCTCTCAATCTCACCGGGAATTTGGCGCGTAGGCGAGAGGTGCGTTAGCGTGCGGGATTAAAAACCTGATAATTACGCCGGTTAATATTAGAATAATCCACGTCCACTGGAGTCTTTTAACTCGCCTCGGCAGTCGTAAATATTATTCAACGTAACAAATAAATTTGCATTACTAAAGGCTGCGTATAAGAAAGGACAAACGAGAATGGACGTCGCTCGCGACGTATTTTTCTTCTTACAACGAGTTTCTCTACGCGACAATAAATTTCCGGACACTTTAACTAATGCAGCCGGAGCAGAGCGCATCGGTCCAAACATCACCCAATGTCCGGCGGTAAATCACGCTTTACGAAGTCAGCTGTCTCTCTCTTTCTCTCTCTCCCTCTCTCTGTTGCCCTCGCGAACAGTGCCACAGGAAAGTAGCATAAGTTCCGACCTTTTTACATGCTCACGCGTAACGACTTACGGCTTTGCGCCGGAAAGTTCGCAGCGAGAAAAATTCCCGCAGCGGGATTATCCCTTGAAGTCGCCGTAATCCAACGAGACGCTTCAACCCTCGATTATTACGGTTAAGTCCTGGCTCGGAGTACCTTGGAGCGGCGCGCTACGCGGACGGCTGCTGGTTTTATCCTGATAAATAAATAGCGTCTTATATCTTGCATCGGGTACCCGTATGTATAGATATATAAATTTATCGCACTTGGAACTTTGCTCGTCTCTCTCTCTCTCTCTCTCTCTCTCTCTCTCTCTCTATATATATATATATATATATATATATATATATATATATATATATATATCTGCGCGCGTTTTCCAGTTTGGATGCTTGATCCTTTGGATGAATTTTCGGTCGGAGTGATTTATCCTACAAAGTGGCGGCGAGGGCGGAAGCCCGAGTATAAACTCGAGTGCACTGGCGGAGACTTAAGGAGGCGGAGGAACGGAGCGCCAAGGAGTAAGGAGGACTCTATATCTATGAGCGGGCGAAACGAGTCTCGTGGCAGCTCTTCACGATCGATTTCCGAGCGGATTAATCAGTCAGCAGTTAGCGCTTGTGGCTCAGCCTCGGCATAACCCTTACACGTCCCTCCGCCGCATCCATTATCGTTCGCACTGTAACGTAGCAGCAGGATTTCGCCGAGGTCCCCGGCAACATCTCCCGCCGCAGCTTCCTGCATTATCGCGCCGCGCTGTAACGCTGCCAGTGCGTAAAACGGATACGGGAAATTACAACTATATTATACGGCGTTACAGCCCGCGCCCGCCACCACCATCGCCACCATCACCACCACCGTCACCATCGCCACAGCCGCAGTGTCGTCGGAACGCTCTGTCTGGATTTCGCTGTAGCTCCAATTTCCGTGCATATCGCATGTTGCTCGCGTATAATCGTGCCAATCTGCACTTGCTCGCGCCGTAATGCCTTTTTTCCGTCATTATGTAGCAACGCATACATTCCGCGTCGCGTTTGCGACACTCCGCAAACGCAACGTAAGTTGCGCAGTGTGCAAATGTTACTAATTAAAGCCTCCTTGTAAATTCCGCGCTTGAAGCGCAGGTATTCCGGTGCGGCGTGTGTACATAAAGAAAAAATGGCACAAACAAAAATATAAAAAAAAAGAACGCGTTATGGGGCCGTGTTATTCACGGGTATGTGCGAAAAAAGGAGCAATGAGGACCCCAATGGGTTAATAAAAGCCGCGCCACTTCGTTACGTCATCGCTCGCCGTGCCCCAAAGGGAATATTTTGTTCAGCAGCTGTTTTCAGCTCGTTAGCAATTTTCCCGTCAACAAACCCGGCGAAACGCAATTTCGAAAAGCCGATCCTTCAATCGCGAATCGGGTAACCGACCGACCGGCCGGCCAATCGGTCGACCGACAGGCCGGTGTGCCGTTGTAGCACCGGTCTGGAAAAGCGCGCTCTTTTAAAATTACGCTCTTCACACACTCCAGTCAAAATTGCGCCTCGGTAGTCGATTCTCGAAAACGCGTGACGTCAAAGCAAAACGAGCAGCGCGAGCAACACGATCCGCCGTCACAAACATACGCGACACACTTTCGCGTGCACGCGCGCAATTACTTGTCCGGGAATATTCGCGCGTCGTCTCCGATCACTTTCTGATTTGCATTACGTGCCGATTCGTGGCTGCTAAATTTCTCGGGCTCCTCCCCCACCTCCGCTCCTTCAGCCGCGTCCCCCTTTCCCGTGGAAATCGGAACGCGGATGGATATCGCGGGAAATTATTCGGGGATCGAAGTGAATTTCCAGGATCAGGCGCGCGCGATGGAAACGCATAATCTCGCGCGGGCGTGTGCATAATACGTGCGCGCGGCGGGAGGAGAGGAGGAGGACAGTCGAGCGTCTATAATCGCAAACTGTAAATCCACGATGCGAAATCGGCCGAGGTGCATTCGTCCGATTGCGAACATGTGCAAGGTGTAACGCTCCGGGCCATCGACATACGCGAATCACAGTTTGCATTGATCAGATATGGCGCCGGAGTCGACGCGATGTTTGAACTTAATAAGAATTTTAATTAAATTAAATAAACGGCGCGGAGACCGATCGAGAGAATCATGCCGCTAGTGTGTTTGTGTGATTTGTGGGCGCGCGTGTATATGAATATATATACAGGGTGTACTATTTTAATTGCGCACTATTTCAAAATCAAAACTAAAAATCATTTATAGGAAAAAAATTTGTCAAATAAAAGTTGTATTGTTTTATATATATATATATATATGTATTTGTTTATATATGTTTTATATATATATGAATTCGTTTATATATATATATATATGTATTTGTTTATATATGTTTTATATATATATGAATTCGTTTATATATATATATATATATATATGTTTATATATGTTTTATATATATATGAATTCGTTTATATATATATATATATATATATGTTTTTGTTTATATATGTTTTATATATATATGAATTTGTTTATATATATATATATATATATATGTGTATAAATTTGTCAGACAAAGTTGTATTGTTTCAAGGGAGAAAGGATATATATTTTCTTTCTCCCTTGAAACAATACAACTTTTGCCTAACAAATTTATATGTATAGTCCAAGATTAGTATGCGCTTAAAATGGGACACCCTGTATATATATTCTTCCATTCTCTCTATATTCCACTCAGTATTTGCCGTCCGCCGTCGGTGTCGCAGCTGTTATCGGGTTATAGTGCTTTTCCGCGAAATACCGCTAATCTTCGGCCATTCCCAACGGCGGTCCGCTTGGAAATAATCCGCGGGAGCAGCGAGTGTTTTTTTAATTAATTGACTAATTGAAAATCCAATATCGCGGGCGATGAATAGACCCTGACCGTGCCGCCCTCTTCGTCTCGCTTTTCTGCGCGTCCTCAGAGGAATCCGAATTTTCTGCGAGTTAATTTCGCGAGAGCAATAATCCACGCGACGCCAAATAAATCCTTTCTGAAAACCGCTGGGATTCGTCACTCTTACGACGGACAGAAGAGTCGGAAGAGAGCGTCGCTTTCTCAGCAAATCTCCTTCCCGCCGTTGAATGTCTCACTGATCGTTCATTAATGCATTACTTGATGGCCCGAATAATTGGTCTAATTGTTGTCGTCATACGACTTTTTTTTTGCGCGCACGAGTCGCAGCATTTTGTTCGAGGCGGTAATTAATCGCGGACAGTTAGCTCGGACGTGCGCGCGGAAAGTTCGCCGATGCAACGGCGAGCGGTAAAGCCGAATTAAACTGTATATTATCCTCAGATAGATACAGCGTTCGCGTGAACTGTCAACGGAAAAGTTTTCTCTCATCCCGCACTTTCCTTTCGCGGCGAGATGAGAGGAAAAGAGAGAGAGAGAGAGAGAGAGAGAGAGAGAGAGAGAGAGAGCGCAGCGCACGATAATAAGGCATAAAAAGAAAGAAGAAGAAAATCTAATACGATTACGAACGTAGACGCGCGGACGTAAAATCGTTCCTGTCGCGTGAACAGAGAGGCACATGATTCATTTATTTCTAATTACTGTCACGGCGATAATTCAATACACACGATCTGAAGCGTGCAAAGGTTGAAGACCTGCGTTCTGCTTTCTCCTTCCCTCACCTCTCTTTCTCTCTCTCTCTCTCTCTCTCTTACGCGTCGTGCACTCAGTCGCTACCTGATTTCTATCTTATTTGTGCGCTATGTGGGTGTCTAGAAGCGTAATCTTCATATTAAGGAGATTAACCTGCGAATTAGGCGGCCGCGCGCTTAACGTTAAACGCGAGACGAGAATACGACGGGTCGCATACTCGTCAATCAGCGAATTAATTTAATTAAACTCGCGCCGCGAGTTCTATTTATGTGGCGCGAACCAAAATGGTCGCGCGCGCAACGAGAATTGCCGGATAAACGAGAAGCGAGAAGTTCCGCACGATGCTCTGCGGAGGCCACGGCGGCGATAAATTTCGCGATCGCGCGCGAACGCAAATGCCGCTTCGCCCCGGAATGAAACTACTCCCGGCTGGCCACTTAACAGCAGTCCATCGCGCCCAATTTCCGAACGAAATCATCTTCCGTCGATGAGAGGAAAAAAAAGGAGAAAAGAGCGAAGGTGAAAAAAGAGCGGGAGGAATGGTAGGAGAAGGTAAATGAGGATAGGATAAAGTAAGGGTAGGAAGAGGACGCGAAGGAAAATCGCGTGAACGGGACAGAGACAATTCTGCGAAATTAGATCGCGCATCCCTCTCGAGTAATTCCTCTCGTTTTCGCCGGACGGCGAATAAATAAAATTTCTCGCTCCCGCGAGTGATTCACGGGGATATTACCGGCGCGGTGGACGGTCGTTAAACCGAATTAATTCGAATGCGAAATAATGAACGCGGCTGGCTGGTCGGTCGTTCGGTTGGCCGGCCGGCTGGCGTTTTCGTCCGGTGGCGGCGGAGATAAAGGCATGCGACTTAATTTTCGGATTCACTGCACTGAGATAGCTTCTCGAAAATTTCAGGGACGTTTTAACCTCAGGCCACGCTAGAGCCGGTCGAAGTGAGCCTGACCCGTTGCTTTTCTCAGAAAAGAAACGTAAAGATTATGGAATGTGCTTGATTGTGGAATAACACACACAAGTAATGTGAAAGATGAGCTTATTTCTTCTGTAAAGCACTGCACTTTGACAGAAAATGCTAAGGAATAGTCGCATGTCTTATAAAAATTGTTACACATAAAGCTGTGCGAGAAATGTTTATGGAGATATAAATAGTCTACTTTCTAGTTTTACTTCAAGATTAAACGTTGTGACAATCAAATTGTTTGCTTAAGGTAAGTTTACTAATGTTTATAATTAAAGAACGCTTTCAAGTTGTATTAACACGGAGAAAAATAATTTGCTGGCCCAGCAAATTTTCTGCTGGTCTAGCAAAATCTTTTCGTTATTATATGGACAGCAAAAAGATTTGCTAAGAGTACTAATCACTATTTGCCGGATATAATTTGCTGAATCTACAAATTATTTTGCTATAAGAACCATAATGGATTTATATATGGATTTATAAGCAGTTGCAGTTTTGCTCAGTTGATAGCAAATAAGTTTGCTAAGGATACATTATTTTGCATCAATAGCAAATTAACGTAATTCTTAGGACAAATACACTCAACAAATTTTTTCTATCCTGACAACGAAACTACTTCTGCTCTGATAACGAATAATTTGTAAAATTAGTTACGTCAATTAAATTATTTTGATGTCACTACGAATATGCAGTAGCAACGACGATTTTGCTAGAAGAGCAAAATTATTTTCCTCCATGAAAGAGATGCCAGAGTGTATGACGAACTTCAAAAATGTCGATAACGCAGGTATAATCGTTGGAGCGTCATATCGGGTAAACACGATCATACTACCTTTTTTATATTTAAACTGTGTATTAAAGGTTTTGTATGCAATATAGCCAAATTGAGAGGAGCATAAGGTCAGCAAGAGCCGTGCGCTGAATGTTAGTGCGAATAATTAATTTATGAGAGGATAATATTTGGCAATATAAACGCACATACCGAACATTTTTTTTACAATATACGCAGTGAATAAAGCTCCCACGTTAAATTCGACTCTGAATCCTAATATATTCATTAGGATTAATTAGAATATATTAATTGGGATCCCAATATATTAATTATAATTAATATGTTAATTGGGATTCAAAGTCGAGTTTGACGTGGAAGGATTGATTCAGCGCGTACGTTATAAAGATCAAAAAATATTCATATACGTTTACACCGTCAAGCCATATTATGCCATATTAATTAATTACTCGCACTAACATCCAGCGCACGGCTCTTACTAGTGTTTCATTTTTTCTCGTACTTCTTGTACACATAGATTATATATATATATATATATATATATATATATATATATATATATATATATAGATATATGCTGCTTTGTTTTGCTATATTTAGCGAATAACACATAACCACACGGAAAAAAGAATTGTATTGATGCAATCGAATTTTCGGTTGCTCAGGGATCAAACGAAAACTCGGCTGTAGGAACGGAAAAATTCCTTTATGAGACTTCTGTATAGTCAATTATTCTCAGTTGCCTCAACCGAGTTCTAATATCGTTGAATGTTCGGACGAATATTTTCGGTTGCGACAACAAAAATATTAATTTTTATAACAGAGATATCGCTTCTTATCACCTAATTTTCAGTTGGTTCCTATTTGGTTGTATCAACTGACATTTTTTTTGTGTGCATGCACATAGAGAAATCTTTCTACAAACATGTATATTCTTAAGCTTCTAATTCAGTTTAAAAATATAGCGATGTTTTTTGAAATTTTCCTGCGCGGAGTGTACACAGATTCGGCGAGATCATCGATAATAACGGGGAATATTTTGGTGATTGATCTTTCTTGTTGTTTTCAAATCAAGATTGAATTTTGCCAAAAAAGTTGAAAACTTTCTACTATTATTAGATATTATTAATATCTATTGTTCAATTGCTATTCCTAATCTTAATGACACAGAAGAGCTTTGTTTGTCGTGTAAAATATATTAATAATATGTATTGTTGCAAAGGTAGATGTATAAAATATATAAATATATAAAATATATTAATAATATGTATCATTGCAAAGATAACGAATGACAATTTGCGTAGAAAATGGGACAATGTATGTTCTCATTTTTTCTGTTGTTTATTGCGTTTATATTTAATTTCCGTTCTTCTGTTCATTACGTTTATTTCCCATATTTTATTATGTCTATTTCCGTATACACTTCTGTATGTATGATACTTTTAATAAATAATATACAAATTGTTTAATATACAAAATAATTTGTCCAGTTATAAACGATGTTTTCTCCAAAAATAAGAAAAAAAGATTTGCACTTTATTGATTGTGCTTATTTATTATCTAACGAGACAAATGTTCTTTGAATTTTCTGGTTTCTTTCGAAATATAAGATAACATATTCCCTGATTTCCTCATTGTTTTCACTTTCTTGTTAAAATTGTAATTAAATTTTTGACGCTTTTTTTTATAAAACCTTATCAAAGTAGCATATTTCTCAATGCTTTTACGTAATTAGAAAGTTGAAGTATATATTTACAATGTAAAAATTTTGATTTGAAAAATAAGCATTTTATAGTTAGTTCCGTTATTCTATCTGCGTGTAATTGTAGCGTTTTGTTAATACAGCTCTTTGACGCATGAAATTGGTTCTGTCTTTCGCCTTTAAATGAAACTATGTTGTCCGTGGAGGGATCGTAATTTCATGGCGAAAGCCGGTGACGGTAGCCAGTGGCGAATAAACATTTGCAAACCTAATTAACAAATATTCCGTCGCGTTCGGAGGAGGTTTATAGGTCTAAAAATGCATCGCGTGTGGCGCGCCACGCTATACCGCTTGGCGATTATTAATGGACATAATTAATGCGAGGCGCGGACGCGTGCGCGGTAGTACAATTAGGGCGCTATCGGCTTAACGGCGATACAATTATGACGAATATCCGCCATAATTTACGAATCCAAGTCGGCGGATAAGTCGGCGAGTTACATAAATGGCACGTTTTCATCGGGGGAGCGTCGCGTTCTCTTCTCCATTATGGAATATTTCTTCCCTCGGAATGCACGCATCGAGAGAATATACAGGGTGTCCCGAAACCACCGGATGTTATTTTAATAGCAGATTCTTTAGAACATTTTAAAGCGAAAACTTTCATACAAAAATGTCGAGACTATAATAGTTTTCAAACGGGAAGCGATTATATTTCATCAATAACGGAGCTGAGATTTCGCGCGCTCAGGCACGTCGAAATGACAAGTGATAAAGGTGCTCCTATGAATGTCACTTTTTTTACGATATTATGATCATGTGTAAATTTTCAATAACATTGTCATAATATGTTTTACCGCTTTTCTACGCATTGCATTAGTATATTTTTTATACGAATAATAGTTGTAAGACATCTTAAATATGATTCAAGTAAAAATGAAATATTTAACTTAATCTGTCGATTAATTATTACCATGAAAGCGTCCGCTATTCTATATGGCGTGTGGCATCTTTATCACTTGTCATTTCGACGTGCCTGAGCGCGCGAAATCTCAGCCCTGTTATTGGTGAAATATAATCGCTTTGAAAACTATTATAGCCTCGACATTTTTGTATGAAAGTTTTCGTTTTGAAATGTTCTAAAGAATCTGCCATTAAAATAACATCCGGTAGTTTCGGGACACCCTGTATATTGTCGTTGAACGACGCAATCGAGATTACGTAAATACCGAGTCGTCCAATATTCCAGGATATAGCGATCGCTAATCTACCCCGGCGCTGACGCAGATTTGGACTCGAAAGTCGAGACACGGTTCGCGCAAAGTCGCTTCTCGATGGCGGCGACCCGTCGCCGCCGAGAGAATCGCCGAGTAATAATTTGTAGGGATTGAATTCACTTAAGTTGTCCACGACATTCGCCTCGGGAAAACACGTTCACCCCAGTTCTCCCTCCCCGCCGTAGAAAGATCCGTCTGATAAATCGCACGATCGTGATTCGATCAGGCGGCACCGGCGGAATGGCCGGCGTAAAACCGCGATAGATAGATCGATTCCAGGTGCGCGGTTTACGGCGGCGGCGACGGAATTGGGTGTATTTACCGGCGAAGCAATATGTTTATTGGCTGTGAACGCGCGCGCGACTGCGAGATAAAAGTCGCTGATGCGTTCGAGTTGGGAGCAGTGGTTTACACGGCGATAAACCCGGCGGGGGCGATAAAACGAGCCTCGAAACTCGCGGAGCGTCTCGCGCCAGAGATAATCGCGTCCCGACACTCGCGCGCCGGAGGAACACACCCCGCCAAGTGTTTTATCGATAGCGGCGGGTGATCACCGACTAGAAGTTGATCATGCTATACGACGCGCGCCCCCGTAAACATGGCAGTTTTCCCCGCCTGCGGAGAGTAGAGGCGCAACGACACGCTCGCAAAATTTGCTCTTGAAAAGGAAAGAATTTCGCGGGAGGATATAATGGCCAGGCGAAAAAGAATATCTCTGTTGTGAAAAAGAGCACGCGCGCGTGGCGTGCTGTATAAATATAAAATATTTAATTAGATTTCATTGGGACGAGCGCGCGAAAGCGGGGTAAGGTAACGTCTTCGTGGCGCGAATATTCACGGGTTAAGGGCTCGGTGGCGCTCTGAAAATAAGCGCGTCGTTGACCTCCCTTTGTTTGGGGATATTCTCGGCTCGCGCTGCGTCCGCCGCGGGAGATAAAGCCACGATATTTTAATTTCAAATGAGGTCACCCGTCGTCGCCTCTTTCGCGAGGATCAGCGATGTCGTCGTCGTAATAGTAGTCGTCGTGGTAGTCGTATTCGCCATCACCCCCGCCGCAATCCGCTCAATTTGCCGAGTTTGCCGTTAATCCTCGTTAACTAGACGATTATCCACCTTCTGAAGAGTGCGAAGTGGACGAAAAATCGCTGTTTAGTGCGACACACGTCGTGGAGCTTGACGGAACGGCGACAATGGGGAAGGATTCCATCGGTGACGAACACAATCCGTTAAGAGCAGACTCGACTGAGCCGAAAGTAGAAACGACGAGCAAACAGCGCTCGCAACTGGCTATTAAATTTTCGGAGGAAACGTGCGCGCGCTTCTTGATCGATCCCGTTTCGACGCCACGAACTTCATAACTGGCAATCCGAAACCAACGGGGCGAGAGAGAGAGAGAGAGAGACGGTAAGAGCTGCGTCTGTTTCGAGCAATCGGAAATCGTCTCGCCGATCCCATCTCACGTCTGCTAGTAACTGCGCACCCGTCATCGTCGCGCCAAGACAGACGTAGGATAATGGAACGGATTATATGCTTCGGTCTTAAAGAATTAAGATGTCAAAGAATGTGAAATAAAGATATACTATAAAATAAAGATGCGATTTTATGTGTTATACTTCGGTTCTTTAATTAAATATAATCTATAAGAAAAGTTTTATGTAACAAATAACTTAATTAAATAACGTTTTGTTATTTATGTGGCTATATTATACATGATGATCATTATCAAATCAAGCTTTAATCATCAATAAAAAGAAAATTTAATTATAGCTAATCTTCGTAATAATTTTAATAAAATTATATGATTATTATAATTATATATGACAGATTAATGTCGCAATAACTTGAAATTATTAATGATTTTATTTGATTGAGAAAACAACGTATATTTTTGTATACCTAAATAATTATATTTTTTGACAAATCGTAATGTGTAATATTTTTTTCCTACAAATTCAATTGTTTTCTTACAATTTGTTACAAGTATGTTGACAAAAAATCCTAGGCTGTCAATTTCTTACATTTATTTTCAAAAAAGTTACAAATTTTATTGTGAATTTGTGTTTTTACATTACGTTTCTCTTTATATTTGCAGTACAATGAAATACTCAACTGGATATTGTCAACAATTACATAATTCTGTTCAATATATATTAAAAAGTATATTTTTTCTGTTTTTCATTCAAAATATGAAAAACTTTTTCATACAAAGTATGAAACTCTATTTTGATTTTACTAAAAATATTCTTTTATTTTTATTAAATTCTATTTGATTTTTATTGAAAGTATATTTATTATTTTTATAGAAAATTTTTATAGAAGATTTTTTTTATTTATTATTTTATTAGCACTTTCATGAAATAAGTCAGGAGAAAAATGACCTCAATATGTCAGATTAAAACACCCAAAATATATGTGCTATATGAAGGTTAAGTAAGCAACTTGATTACTACGTCCGATTTTTAGCGGAAGGGAAATAGAAAATCGTTCATGTTTCTATATACGCTTCTCGTCTGGCGCACAGCGTTACATATGACGAGTTTTAAAACAAATGCAATCATTCCTAGTGGTTGCCGTGAGAGTGCAGACTGCAGAGTGCTTCATGAAAGAAATAAACTTCTACTCTCAGTTACCTGCCTACTCCATAATCGACTCCTTTACTTTGCTTTCATTCTTCATTATTCTTTTTTTTTCCACCACTGGCCGAGTTACCCTGCTTCCGGTGCAGGCGGTCTCCTCGTCAGTAGAAACCGAAGAGCTTTGGCGCCGAGTCTCGGCTGGTTGAATTTCTCGCGGTTAATGAACGTCACCGAGCGAGCGGACGAGCGAGCTTGAATTCGCGGGGTAAATGGAAAGCAAACAAAGTGACGTGTCGGCGCGCGGTCCTGTTGTCAGTGCTCTAAAGAAATACATTGCTGTTACAATGAGAATTTGCATCGGTAGATGCTGCAAATAAAAACGGGGACGCGAGGAGAGGAAGAGCGAGGGTAGACACGCACGCTGCGCAGTCTGGCGTTTATTCCGCACGATCGATGAAGCGGCACTCTCTTTCTCTCTCGCTCTCTTCCCCTTCTTTCTCTCCCTCTCTTGAATACTCGAATAGTCGAGGAATTTGTAATCGGGACGAAGAGCCGGGCTCGCGCGGCACGCGCGGCTCGAGATAAGATTCCGCGACGAGACAATTAGGATACAACGAAATGATTCGCGGCGCAGCCGTGGACGGCGCGCAGGAATGGAGGAAGGAAGGAAGATAGCGACAATAATACTCGTCGTTGACGCGATAAGGCTGAGGAGCGCGCAAATTCGCGCTCGAGCTGCCGAAGTGCCGCGCTAACGACGGTGAAAGTAAAAAGCAAACTAGCCTGCCAAGTTTCGAGAATTTCATTTGCCCGAAGCATCGCGCGGCTCGTTCGTCCGTCCGTCTGTCCGCCCGACTGCCACCGGGAAATCTCCCTGCCGGCAAACAAAGAAATTATTTCGCGCCGCTTTCGGGCGCGTCGCCCCGGAGAAACGAGTTATTCCGCCAGAGGAAGTCTTCTCGCGGCGAGGAACTGCGAGAGAGGAGAGCCGAGGACGATGACGACGACGATGGCGACGAAGGCGAAACGTAGTGATGAACTTGCGTAAAGCTCCGAGCGGGAACAAATTAGGGCAGTGACAACGCAAGCTGCCGGCGATCTCTCGAAAGTGAGGCGGAAATTCCGCAAAACGTCACGACTCAAAGGCGAACAATAACGAGCTTCGTTTCTCAAGTGAGAGCATTCGTTTCCGCCGAGGGAGATGAGAAATCTCCTCATCGCGTAGGATCATCCCCGAGGAGCGAGCCGACAAATCTGTTGGCCGACTGATCGCGTGGGGACGCGCCGCGGAGGATTCAAAAGGGCCGATTACGCCCGTCTCTCAATGAATGGAGGCTCTTCTACATTGGTAGCGATGGCGGTGACGATGGTCATAAACTCGTGGTGTCAACTTAACTGATGTTGTGGCAGCTGATTTAGAAACTTCACTGGTATAAAGACGATGAAACGGAGGGAATTTAAACATTTTCTTCTCAGAAATTACAATTTCACATTACAAGAACGCAGGTTGTGTAACAATGATTCAATGAAGGAACTTGTTTTTGAATAATTTCCAGATATTAAGTTCTCTCATTAGATCACTGGCTTGCACACAGAAAAATATCATTCTATTGCTGAGCTCATCATGTGCTCGAATAAAAAACTTATTCTCTTTATGAGAATATTAAAACTTTATTTAAGAGAAAGTTGGTTCAATTCTGTGTAATCTAAATAGATTAAATTTTTTAAATTTAATATTCCTGAAAGTTTAATATTGAAATATTAAACTTACTAAGATTTAGTATATATTTTCAGTAAATCTAATACTTATGATGAACTTAAGGACGATTTAACAATTAGGTCACGCCGAATATGAGTATTTTTTATCCTTCCCTCCGTCACATTTCGTGTTTCGAAATGTGGGCCCCTTTCCAATACTATGTAATATATGGAATTACTCCTCTTCTATTTGCAATTATTATTGCAGCAACCGACATTGTCATTTATATGGAAGAGCCTTTAAATGTGCTTTTAGAGACAATAACATCGAGAGAGGAGTGATCGTTTCATCAATACGCGCAAAGGGATGATTACTCCTTCGCCGATCGAATCGAGCACGACGCGCTTCGAGATTGACGATGGAGCTGAAAAGATGACGCACAGGCCTCCGCTAGCCAAATGCTATTTTAATAATATTAAGCGAGCCCGAATGTTCTCGAGAGAAATATCTGAAAAATGCTCGGTCATAAATTACGAGAGATAAAAATTTGAAGACTCATACTGGGGGAACGAAACTCTTCCGCCGACTTGACAAAAAGGTTGCCCTGTGCGGAAACGTTATCAACTCTCCCTCTCTCCTTCCTTCTTTCTTACACACATACACATACACACACACTTTCTCTCTCTCTCTCTCTCTCTCTCTCTCTCTCCCTCTCCCTCTCTCTTTCTTTCTGCCTGTTTCTCCCTTTCCGCACGGCGAATTATTTTAAACGGCGGTGAGACGAAATTTTCGTCCCGCGGCAGAAAAGATGATCTCGCAGTTAATGAACATCGGTGAGTGAGCTTGCACAAATTCGGTGGAAGCAAGGCACAGAGCAAATTGAGTGAGGCGGCAACGGGACTATTGATCCGGGTTACTCCCCCGTCCGGTTTCCCCCTTGACCCCCTACGACGCCCCAAACATGCCGATCCCTCTCCCTCCTCCCTCGCTTTCCTCTCACTTCTCCCTCCCCCACCCCCCCCTCCCGCCGTTCACCCTGCAACGGCCTTAAGTCAGACGAAAAATTCCGTCTGCCAGACGCCGTCGAGGGAAATGCGCGAGATTTTTCGAGACTGTGGCGTTTATCTCGACGACCCTGGATACGAAATCGATGGCTCCGCCTGCGCGGGAGAGAAAGAGAGTCGCCATTAAAAGCATTTGGTTTTTTCTTGTTTTCTTTTCTCCGTTTACAGCATGAAGATCGTGAGAGAGTGCTCAGCTAGATACCGCGAATCGAGAAGTTTCGTGACAGTTCTATTTCTTTCTCGCGGAGGATGAGAGAAGAGAGAGGGGAGGGGGAACTCATCTCTCTTTCTCTCGGTAACGAAAAAATAATTAACCGCCCGTCCACGCTCGCGACACGGCATTAGTCCTTCAGTTAACCCCCGTCAGTCCCGGGGCGAGATGTTGGTGGCACGAATTGTTGACGATTTTTTTCTCCAGTCGTCATGGCGACCGGATGAATTGTCGGTTTTAGCGACTCGATTCCGCCGTATCAGCGAGCGAATTTAAATTACTAGATCGAACGGGCGGTTTTGTAAACAGCATGGGAGCGCAAAGGGACAGCAGGGGAGAGACGAAGGAAGAGGGAAAGAGAGAGTGGCTTTTGTCGAGCTGATACCGCGAGCGAATATTGCTTCTCGTCCCCCTTTCCGCCCCTCACTCTCGTTTTCTGTCTCGGTGCCGTCGAACATTCACGCTAATCTACCTGCAATTACAGCGAACGGATTTTCGGGTAGAATCGTATAATTTCACGTCACTATTTTCGAGTTTCGCCGATAATTCGATGCGCATTGCCGCCATTAGCGTCGCACCGCAGGAAAAAATTCGGCCATTCGGTTTAAATGTATGCTAATGGTAATAATAATAATTACGGAACGCATTGTTGCCGAAGATTGTTAGATAATTACTCGGCATGTAGCTCGTCGATGGTGTTAATGAGCAGCGCGATCGGCCGTTCAGGCCGCTCCTAATTAGCGCTCTAGTTCATCACGATTGGCAAGCCGTTCACTTTTCGTCCGACAGCAAAAGACGCGCCCCCGCGTCTACTGTGATTAATGCGTGCAAAATTTTCCGCCTGTCTCTTCGACTAAGAATTCATCGGCAGGTAAATTCTTATTGTGACGTGTCGCGTGTTCGCTCTTGACGTCATGTGAATTACCTTCAAGATGCCGAGCGGAAGAGGAAAAAAAAACGTTAATAATTCGTCTGTGTTCGCACCGATATTTATCTCTGGCACATTTTCCGGTTCAACTACCGCCTCTGTTTCCTTTTTTTCCGCAGTAAATTCCTCCTACAATTTTTGCGCCTGCAATATCTCGTCACGCACGATTTCCAGGGCAATTTATTATCGTCAGCATCGTCAGCGTCGTTGATATTTATTCATTTATTACTGATTATTTACCTTTATGCTCGCATGTCCAAATTCGGAGCTGCGCTGCGCAATTAATCGTGTCGGGAAGATAAAACATCATCGTGAAAAATAGCCGATATAATTTTTCCGAATAATTCTTCTCTCTTCCTCTCTCTCTTTCTCTCTCTCATTTTAACACGCGAAACGAAGGTTAGTATTATCCGCTCGGCAATGTACGTTACCGAAAGTAGCTGATATACCTTGGATGAAAAATCAGCGGCGCGTGTTAGCAGGGGTGCGCACTTGACTCCATCAAGCCGCAACGGCGTAGAGAGGAGATGAGAGAAGAGAGCGCGAGAGAGCAAGAGAGTGAGCGATAAAGCGAGAGAGAGAGAGAGAGAGAGAGAGAGAGAGAGAGAGAGAGACGTTGGGAGCGAGAGCTGAGCAAGCATTGGAAATCGATAACGCAATCTGGCCGGCGTCGCGGCGAACGTTTTGGCGTGACGGCGACATCGACGGACTGATATGAGCCGCCGAATGTGACAAACGTTCATAATGCAAGCAGGAAGAGGAAAACGCTCACGAAGGGTGGAAGTCGGCGGCACCAGGCGACTCGGGCGACGAGGTTGATGCCGGGGGCATGGAAATAAATGGACACCATCGGTCTCCGTCGCGAATGACCGCTTTCGCACCGCCGGGCATTGTTCATTAACTTTTCCGGCCGCCGATTAATTGCGCGCTCCTGTCGCCGGCGAAAAATCTGGTCGCGCCCACGGAAAACGAATTGGAGTCGCGCAAAAAGCGACTGTGTGCGCGAGTCGCGCGAACAACGCGGGCTCAAGTTAGCCGACGCTCGGGGAAACTGTTTTTCCTCTCTCTCTCTCCCCTTCCTCATCACCGTGTCTACCCATATGGACTTTTATGATTATCACGACGTCAGAAAATCGATGACGGGAGCTATGTATGGAGAAAACTGTTATGGTTCCTGTACGGTTAGAGAAAATATTTTTATGTGAATTTAAATTAAATAGATATTGCATTATATATATATATATATATATATATATATATATATATATATATATATAGAAGAGTTATGCGCCCATCTATATACACAGAAAAATACATACTGTATTTAAGGGGTTACACCACTCTAGCATCCGAAAATTAAGCGTATTTTTTAAGAATTTTTTGTGAACAAAGAATTTAATCAAAAATCCGTGTGGGCAGCTTTATTGTATATGTTTTAAGGTATTTTAGTGTATTTTAAAATTTTTATGGTAATATATATTACAAAATGGCAGCGCTAGAGGTTTGTCAACATGAGTGTGTTTTTCGGAACGGGGCTCCGGGGCTTGCAGCATAAGTGTCGCAAATGTTGATCTAGAACAAAAAACCGAAATTTTCCGTCATCCACATGCCAATAGCTAGAGAAATACGTGGGGAATTTTTGATATATTAAAAATTGCGCATTTTATGAATAATTTTCAACGAAATTTTTAGGGTACAAAATAAAATTTTTTCTTCAAATGCGTGCCATTTTTATAAAAATAAATATTTTTAAAATCTCCTACATACTCTCTTCTCTAGCTATTGGCATGTACATGACGGAAAATTTTAGTTTTTTATTCTAAATCAACATTTGCTACACTTATGCTGCAAGCCCCGGAGCCCCGTTCCGAAAAACACGCTCATGTTGACAAGATTCTAGTGTCGCCATTTTGTAATATATGTTACCATAAAAATTTGAATATACACTTTAAAACATGTAAAATAAAGCTTTTCAAACGGATTATTGATTAATTTCTTTGTTTGCCCACAAAAAATTCCCAAAAATACGCTTAATTTTCGGACAATAGAGTGGTGTAATCTCTTAAGTAAATGTTATTTGTGTTCCAAGTATTTCACAGTTTCCACAAATTCATATCCTCGAATCTATCAGTTGACGTTTGACCTAATCTATTTATACACATGTGTATTGACACACCTTGCATCAAACGTCCTGAATATAACATATTGTTGTGAGCAAATTTTGATTTTCTTTTCGTATTTTTCTATTTTATCATTCTATATTATATAAGTGTCGCGAATCATTCAAACGAATCACTCATCAAGGGACGCAACTTTGATAAATCGCGACTCGTAAATTTGCTGGCAAATTTACGTACACCTGTCTACTCGAATATTGTTGTGTGTAACGGCAAACTGTGGCTAACGATCGCGCCACGAAAAGGTGCTTCTTGCCTGTTGGATTTTACATCGTGCCTCAAGTCCCATCCGCCGTCAACGCCGGTGTTCCACGGGCAACGACGGCGCGCAAATTTGTGTCTTTCGGATGACACGCCTGGAGCCGAGGATCGATCGGACGCGACAGTTCGCGTCTCCCGGAGTTTGCACGGCGGAAGCAAGAAAGAGTTCGGTTGGTGACGGGGAGAGACAAAGGACGACGGCGACGGCGGCGTCGGTGGCGTCAGCGACGATGGCGATAGTGGAGAAAGGGCGGAATTGTGTTTTCACGCCGCGCGAGCTGCTTTCGGGCATACATATATATTCGGCTCGGGCAAACATGTTCTGCTTTTGAGGACTTCCCGCGCGCGCGCGCGGGAAAAATCAAATTACGGCCCGACCGCGCATACGCACGCAAGAAATATTAAAAATATACGGGGCCAAAGTGCCGAAAGGGAAAATAAAGCGCGATGCTTTTCAACGCCGCCGGGCGGTTTTATGTCGGTTTCTAGCCGTGAAAAATAGCGCGGCGCGGGAGGATCGCGAGGCGATCTAACGCGTGGAAGAATCGATTTGGAAAGAACGCGATTTACCGTCACGCCCCTTTAACCCTCGGAATTGCCATGTAGAGGGTGTCGGGCGCGGACTTTGACTCTCGATGAGACGCTGCGTCTCTTTGACGAGGATATATTCTCTTAAAGTGAATCAGTGAATAGTCACTGATATCAGTTATAGCACTGAGCAGTTTTAGTGCTGTACTTATAGCTGCAAATCAGTGTATATTTACTGCTTCCAATGATATTTCACTGATTCACTTTAAGAGAGTAGCGAACACAGCGAGATGCACTTCTCAGGGTTAGTTAGAGGTTGAGGACGCGAATAAATAATTAAAGTCCACCTGCAGTTGTTCAACTTAGGCCTGGTTGCACCAACATTATTTTGGCTTTAAGCGAAACTTAAACATATATCTATCTTTATCTTTCTTTCTAACTAAATAGACAGAAAGTGGGGAGGTTCCAGGTTCGAGTCCTGGCGGAGGCAGTTTTTTCGCAACATATATAAGGAATCTAATTGAGTCTTCGGTTTATTGGGGTTTAGGATTTTAATAAAAATATATATTTAAAAATTGGGACTCAAGGATCGGTCTAAGTATGGAAGGTTGATTCTCCGCGTACGATAATCAAAGAAAAAATTTTGATACGTGCGTTTAACATACTGGGCAATTTTATCCTTCTACAATCATATTAATATTAAAAAGTAATATTAGTATTTAATAGCACTAAGACATCCGTGCTTGCTCCTTATGTGCCGTTAATATCTCACTATTAGTTAATCTATTCAAGGAGCTTTCTATTATTTCGGTTTAAATAGACAGACATATATTTAAGTCTCATTTAAAACCAAAATAATGTTGGTACAACCGGACCTTACAAGCACGATAAAGAAAGGAGACAACCAGAAAGTCGCGGACAAAAGCGTCTCCTTATGGCGCCGTTACGAATCCCCGAGCGACCTAATAATAAATCGATCGCTCTTTCATATTTCAGTACGCGCGCGCGCGCGAACGTCGACCGACGAGTGCGGTAAGTCTGACATATGGAATATTATAACAGGGATTTTTATTTTATCCCGTGGCCTCTCTGTTTCTCCTCGGACAGGCGAGCGACAGGACCGAAAAGTAACGCGCGCGCGTGCAAGCGAGTGATGTCTGTTGTCGCAAAACGATTATATCGTTGCACGCGAGTTTGCCACTAACAAGGAAGCGCATTGAAGTGTCGACTCTGATGGACTTACTGTACGTTACAGAGCAACTGAAAATAAAAGACGTGTGTATTTTTTACATGCGCTTTTTCGCGTTTAGCGGTTGAAACAACTCTGCAGAAATAATTTGATAAAATTGTTTGTGAACGAATATCCCTGAGGCTTGTAACGAAGAGCCAAATAGGCGAATGTTTTAGAGTAACAACAGTTCTCTATCACGCGTATTTACTATGCTTTTTAATATTTGTGAAAAATGTCATGTGAGAGTAGAAAGTATGTTGAAAAATTTTTAAGAAAGGAGAGTATGACTTTTAGGCGATTTGGGGATCGCTAGGTGAACGCAAATTTCCTATTTTTACCTTCGTATTTTTTCCCGTAGAATTCAAAAATCGACCTTAAAATTATGCCAAATAAAGGGAAAAATAGTTATAGATATTTAAACGTTGATTTTCCCTGAAAATCATGCATTTTCCAACACTGTTATCCTAAATACCTTTGACCTTTTTAAAGGTGCTAAAATAAAATAAAAAAGTAGAAAAAAGAAAAAAAGAAAAGAGAAAGTACAAAAAATATAAAAAAAATGATGGGACCGATTCTCCCTCACGTCCATGTTCGTAGTCTTGCTTCCGATAGAGAAGGGAGATATTTTATTTGTGTGTAATACTGCTAATTGAATATAAACGGTGGATATAAGTAAAAGTTGATAAAAGCAAATCAGGTGCTCAAGACTCATTAGAATTCACTTGATTCACAATCATCAATGGGCTGCCGATGTTTTTGTGATATAATTTTATGACATTGAATTTCAAAAAGTAAAAGAATAAATAAAACATCAAAATTTTTCATTTATTAATGCCTTTATAATCCTAAAAACGCTGGATTACAAAATCACGTATTTTGAACGTTAATATTTTTTTAATTGACTGCTACTTTTTCTCTGCTGCTTAGAGTATATTCTCATATCATTATCAAGTTTTGAGAAAATAAGTCTACTATGTAATGTGAGATTTAGCATCTCTAAAGAGATATTTAAGGTGGCAGTGTTGGAAAATACATGATTTTCAGGGAAAATCAACGTTTAAATGTCTATAACTATTTTTCCCTTGGCATAATTTTAAGGTCGATTTTTGAATTCTACAGGAAAAAATACGAAGGAAAAAATAGGAAATTTGCGTTCACCTAGCGGTCTCCAAATCGCCTAAAAGTCATATCCTCCTTTGTTTGCTCTACAACCAATGTTGTGTGCTCTTAGATAATTTTAAAATCATAAAGATGAGATGAAAATCTGTTAATCTAATTTAGACCAGATGATTTTTTTTTAAAGCATCTAGGTGAAAAATGATTTATCTACATTGTTTTTTAGATTTTTTAAAATTATTTATACAAATACGTAAAAAAATTGCGCAGATAATAAAAAACGTTTTTAAGACGTCTTTTAAACGTTATGCGAGATCTTACAGAGGCGAATTGCTTCTATTGAAAACGTTATAAAACATCGTGGTAGACAATCTGTCATAGTGGCCGAAAAGAAGTTTACTGATCGTTTCACTTATCAATCTAATCAAAGATTTAGTATTATATTTCGAAGAACGTATAAAAATATGCTTTTGCTGTTCGCCATCTCTCTATTAAATCGGCGAATACTTCCCATGTTTCCTTGCAAATCTGCGTCAACCACGTGACACGTACTGCATATACTTTTTGTCATAACTCGAAATATTATTTCACCTTTTATCGATCGACCAGCTGGAGTTCTCCTTTGTACGCCACTCGAATTGAACGAGACGTATAGGATGCTGAATGATTATGCCCGACTGAAAAAGTCTCCCACCGCTCGCCGTATTTTTCTCGCGACTCTTTCACGAACGCGCCACGTTAAACGTCGCCGTGTGACTGGTAACCCTCGCTAATAAATGAAATGTTTCCCAACGTGAAGTTATTTCACGTTTCGCGATCCATTTGTATTGTTCGGCGACATCCTGCGACGGTTGGAAGGGCTGAAAGGGTGCGGGAAAACCGGGAAAAGCCCGAGCGTCCAGCTGGGAGCGCGATAAAAGCACAGGAGCGAAGTATAATTCCGTGGTTTGCGGCCGAAGCCGAGTCGCGCAAAATTCACTCGGGGGCTTATAAAAGCTACTCGTGCGACGCGACAACGGCGACGAACAATACGCGTTGTCGAGTGCATCCCGCGTCGGACGTTGCGTCGCGTCGCGTCGCGTCGCGACGTCAGCGTTGCGTGGCTTCGATCAAACAGGGTGGAGGACGGGACGAGATCCAGCTGAGCTTCCCGTACCGCCCGCAAACTTTTTGGTATTTATTCTCGGGTAATAAAAGGGCTGCTTTAGAAGTCGGCTCGCCGAACAAAGACCCACCGAGGCAGAGAAATACGTGAGGGAGTCGGCTTTTTCAAATTGCACGAAAAGCGAGGTAACAATATGAGAGCTAACATCATTTAAACAGCATCGGCTGTTAGCTCTCTTGAAACTGCCGCGTCCCCGACGGTTACTGTCGAGAATTTTCGTGTGTACGTTTTTACAGAACGGCAGTATTCTTCGGCCGCTATGTTATTTCGAGAGGCACCCGCCATCGCTTTCTTTCGAGTTTCCGATCTCGCAATTATGAGAGTCGCGGCGAATACGATGCCCGTATTTTATGCGCAATTGTACAGGATATCTAGCATTGTATCAATCTTTTGCCGCGGGCCGAACGATATGAACATTGTAGAGTCGAGACTCGTCGTTGGATATAAAACGGACACGTGTACGAGCAAACAGCTTTCGTGCGGCAACGTCGTGTATGGAACAATACTCTCGATTCCTGCTGCGATATTTAAATTATTTTTGAATGTCGCTACCACTGCCACCGCTGTTGCCATTGTTGCTGCTGTTGCTGTTGCTGTTGCCACACGGCCAGCAAGCTGAACAGCGATTCCTTCGCCGCTCGCTGACGAGTAATTTGCACTCGCATTATTTTCCACACTGATTGTAATTTATCGCTACCGGCGTTTATTATGTGGTCATCGCGTTTCCAATATCATTTTTGTCGGAAATGACGATGATAACGATAATATGCACTTGCGCGCGCATACGGGACAATGACCCTTAATTGGGATGTTCGAGAAGTCACACGTGTCAGTTGTCAAAGTTTATTTCTCATTTTATCCTTATGGTGAAAAAATAAATATTTTCGGCATCTTAACAGTATATAAGATGATTCATCTCTGACGCATTTTCTTGCCAATTTAAAATTATTGAAAGATTCTGGAGAACCTTATGTAACCTCTTTCAGACCTTAACTAATAAATTATGAGGTTATATAAAAAAATATAAAATCGTGCGATTTTTAAATTGTTTTCTTAACAAGAGTCTACGAAAAAGTTACTTCATTTAAAAATTTTTGTAACTTTTTTCTTAAAAAAAGAAGATTTAATTTAAGACCATTTTATATTTAAGACAAAATTAATAAAAAACTAGTTTATTATGTAAAAAAAGTCTAATTATTTCGGCATATAAAAATGGTGTATTTTTCAGTAGGAAAATAAGGCTAAATAACGTAAAGGAAGCAATATTTTTATGCATTGTACAAAAGTAAAAAAAGAAATAAGAAATGCAAAAAGTACAAGAGACAAGAAATCGGAAAAAAGATATATATCCGCAAATGGCGCAAACTTTGTTAACTATTCCCGTGTTTATCCAGTGTAAGGATTTTATTCCATCGCCGTAAAACTTTTGATTATGATGTTGTCTAGCGTTTGCTTTTACTTAGATAAAATTATACAGATAAAGTTTTTAATCATTCAGATAAGAAAGTTTTTGCGTTATTTTATGTTTCATACGATACTTACTGCTGTATGGAAGGATACCTCGGTACAAGTTCAACGAGCTTACGCAAGAGTTCCGCCGACATACAAGACTGCGTTCCAAAACTCTACTCAATCAACCTTATGAAGTGGTGGGGGACAAAGTAGGCCAGAGTAAGCTACCAATTCCAAGAGATTTTCAACGGAAAAGAGTAATCTGTTCTTTTTCGTTGTATATTCGCTATCTAGGCAATATATTTGCCTTTTCTCGATAAACCAACGCTATGATATGAAGCTTGAAAGCGTTTAGTGAACTATTTTAAAGCAATTAAGTTTGAGGCTGTTGAGAGTTATATGATCGAATTGGATTAAACGCAATTATTCGCGGTAAAAATATCGGTGGACAAAGTATATTTAATTTTGAAGACGCTACAAGAAAAGGGAGCTCATAAATACATGTGCGAGAAGGACATAGAGAGCACACATTAAATTAACCAATTAAGGCCCAAGAGAAAACCGCTAAGGATAGGCTTTCAAAAACCATCTAAATTAGGGCAAAACGTCGAAATTTGTTAAAAAGTGAAAAAAAAATTTGTGTTGGATTTCAAAATTCAAGGTGGCGGACCAATATGTCGGCCCAAAAATTTGAAATTTTGACCTATTTGAGTGAAAATCCGTATAGGTTCCTATCCGGGAGGTTTGGGGTTCGCTGAGTTTGAATATGTACTTATTTTTTCAAAATTCGTAATAGCGAATCCAATATGGCCGTCCAAAAATGCAAAAATTTGACATAGTTTTGTTATTTGGCGAAAAATCCAACAAAATTATAAGCTATCTTTCGAAGGTGTTTGTTTTGGCGCAAAACATCATACTTTAGCAGACTGTAGAAGAAAAATGGTTTTTTTACTTTAAAAATCAATATGGCGGCCAAAAATTTTTAATACTGATTTATTTCAATGAAAGTACATTTTGAAAATTTTTGAAAAAATAAGTGCATATTCATACTCAGTAAACCCAAAACCCCTCCTAAACGGATTTTCACTCAAATAGATCAAAATTTCAAATTTTCGGGCCGACATATTGGTCCGCCATCTTAAATTTTGAAATCCAACACAAATTTTTTTTCACTTTTTAACAAATTTTGACGTTTTGCTTTGATTTAGGTTTTAATGGTTTTTGAAAGTCTATCCTTAGCGATTTTCTCTTGGGCCTTAATAAGTTATCGTTGACACACAAAACTGAAAGGAAACTACTACTCTATACTAACTTTTATAACGTTAACGCCACCTATGAGATTTTCTGAAATTTTAAACTAAAAAAGAATCATCTTGTCGACTTAAAATCGACGTACACATAGATCGCATTCTCCAACAAAAACTAGAACCGATATTTATACCAATGAAATGGTTCGTATATCATTTGAAGATAAACTTAAAATGAAAAAAGAAAATACATAATGTTTTGAAAAGATGTTGAAGTCAGTTACAAGAATGTGAAATAAAAAAATGGAAGTTGTAGTAAAAAGATCTTTAGATGACCTGAACCTTACCTTGAGGACACTTTTTTAAGGTCAATCACTGTCTTCTTTCTCCTTAATAGTTAAGCAAAAATACACCACAAAAATGGTGTATTTTTTAATAAGAAAATAAGATTAAATAACATAAAAGAAGAAATATTTTTATGCATTGTACAAAAGTAAGAAGAGAAATAAGAAATGTAAAAATACAAAAGACAAGAAATTGAAAAAAAGATATATATCCCCAAATGGCGCAAACTTATAAGCCAACAATAGTTGGCTGAACATTTCAGGAGATTGATTAAAATGAGCCACCCTGTATACTTTTCATAAATTCGCACTGTTATATATATATTGTGGTTTATTCTTCCAACCCACCTCGGAAATAGGATTCATAAAATTAACTCCGAGTATACCTACCTGGAACTCATAAGCCCTATCTATATAATATGTTACTTCGCATTTTAGAACAGCGATGAGAGTTAACTTTGCTACTCAGAGTAGGATTTTGGAACGCAGCCCAGCAGAGTTCCGCCAGGAGTATAGTCTGAGCAGTCGCCGCGCGGCAACGATCGCGAGCTGTCGCTTGCAGTCAAAATCCTGTGCTGACGGCTACATAAGCGGCAGCAAGCGACAGTTCGAGCTCTTCGCATGACCCAACGCTGATTGTGGCACTTTATATACCGTAGCCTATATACTTTCATTTTAGGACCTTGGAGTCTAAAGTGGCCGACCTTAATAGGTACCGTATGGTTAAGAGGAGAGTCCACTCTTTCAGGGGTCTCATTCGTCCACCTGAAGACCTGTGACCATTTTCTCGTATATTGAACAGTGGCTCGGGATATTTTTTAATACGATCCGGGCACGTTTTTCCTGATATTTTTCCGTCAAGTTTTTCCTCAATTTTTTAGCTGAATATTTTAGCGTGTAGTTTTTATTAAAGTTTTACTTGATTTTTACCGAATTTTACTTCATTTTGAACGGGCTTTTATTTAAAATAAAAAAAAAATGAATCAATTATTTAGTGATTTTTATTTATTTTCTTTATATTTTTGATAGTAGGGGAGTATGATTTCTTGCAAGTTTTTTATCAGGTTCTTTATACAGTTCTTTATAATAAATTCTTTTGTTAGGTATAAACAAATCAAAATTATAAATGCAGTATATTGCACAAATAGAGGAATATATATCCTTCTTCGCAATGCAAGCTGCTTTTAACATGTTAGTCGGGTGTATGAAACATTATGATAAAAGAATCGCATATTATATTTAAGAGTACTTTTGGACATGGTGAGTAAATTTTTTTCTCTCTATTTTTTCCTTTCTCTATTTTTTCAATATTTCCTAGTATTTTCCTGTTTCAATTCTGTATGTTTCTATTTTTATCATTCCGTTGGTTTTGGAATTATTGCTTGAAATTTCTTTTTTCAGTTATGAAAAAAATATATAGGTTTAGTTAATTTTTCCTATATTTATTAGGTATAACAATTAATTCTGTTTGCCAATTTTGGATCTTTTTTGTAAGTATATCAATTTTTTTTCTCTTGCGTAATTTTTAAGTGCTGATACTTTCAACGAGTCATTAGGTGAACGATTAACTTGAAAACAATAATGAATACAATGACTATAGATAAGATGTATATTCAATGCTGCATTCTTTTCGCATATCTCAACTCGACAAAAACACTACCGAAACTATCAAATTACGGTACGGTCTGTTCTTGAAGAAGGTTCTGTAGCTGAACGAACGTATAGAAGATGAATCCAACTATTCCGTAAAAGAGACTTTGATTTGAACAACCGAGAGAAGAGCGGACAATTCTCCCTCCTTTCGCGAAAGATGGAATTCCTAGAATCAATCTGGACGGTCAATGTTGACCGTTATAAACAACAATTGGACTGTTTAAATGAAGAAATGTTATTTCGATCCCATTTCACGATAATGCTCGCCCTCAATTTCTGTTAAATTGAACAAAACGATTAAAGTTTTAAATGGAAAGTTTTATACCACATTCGGTATTCGTTTATTCGTCAGATTTCATTACTTATTTAGATCGATGCAACACAATTTAGTATATTCGCGCCTTCGAAACATTGACAACATCCAAAAGTTGAGTGACTTGATCGCTTCACAAAACCACAGTTCTTTTTTAATAACGATATTCGGAATTGTTTCACAGATGGATAGATTTGATAGACATAATCAGCTGGGACCTCTATTATTACCGTTTTTTCTCTTTATTTAGAGGATAAAATTACATTAATATGTGCAAAATATTATAAAATATTGTATACATTTTTCTTTTATTAGTATAAAATGTGACGATCCAATTCGACCCATATCGGAATCGTTGATGGTAAACAAACGATCCTCGCGGCGTTTGCTTTGTTTCGCCGTGCCTGCGCAAAGGGATTAAGGATCGAGCCTCTCTCGCTCGCATTGCTTTCCTCTGCCATGTTGCAGCATTCGATGGTCTTCCATGAAGTGAGGACTCTATCGACGAAGTCGATAGCTTCGAGGGAATCGTTCCCATTTAGGCACGCGAATCTCGCCTAAATTCCGACCGCGCCGCTATGTCCTTTGGCATCGCGATTCGTGGAGCGGATTAATATAATTTCCGGGAGGTCTGGCCCGTTCGGAAGCCGAGCGGAAAGGTTATCTGGTTTCCGATATCGATCAGAAAAGTTCGCTGATTATCCGCCTTAAGCGACTACTCGATCGGTTAATTCTAAGAATATACTACGTGATATTAATCGATTAAAAGTATCGTTGTTATCGTTCACGATAAGCGAACAATCAATGCGTACACTGTTTCGTTTGAACACTTTTTTTTATCTAAACAGGGTAAAGATTAGCACTCTATAGTTTATGTTATTAATCGATGATTTTTGAATTTTCTCGGTTATCCATATTATCTCTCATTTTTAAACTCCCTGATTTTCTCACATTTTACTTTTTTCACTTTCGACTGCTAGCAGTTGGTTTGTGTTAATATTCAAGTTTGGATTAAATTTTGGATACTTTCTTTCATAGAACCTCGTAGAGCACGTCTCCCAATGTTTCTCCATGTTAAAAAGCTGAAATATGCATTTATATTGCAGCAAAGTTGATTTAAAAAAAAGTATCCCAGCTCCGTTACCATACTACGACTAACAACCGCACTGAAATCCTGCGAGGGGAGAATACGCGTCCCAAATGTACGGGGCGAGAGGCGAGAGGGAACGAAAGATACTTCGGTAGGACGTGCATCCGGCCGAATATTCGCGTGGATAATTGAATTAGTCGCAATTAAGCGCGATACCGATCACGAGAGCGGCGAAACATATCTATCCTCTATGCGTTCAGGCAAATGGCTTGGAAATTAAACACACGTGACTCTCTTCTCCCGTCTCTCTCTCTCTCTCTCTCTCTCTCTCTCTCTCTCTCTCTCTCTCT
>NW_022639465.1:1856771-1866709 GCF_010583005.1 Odontomachus brunneus
CTCTCTCTCTCTCTCTCTCTCTCTCTCTCTCTCTCTCTCTCTCTCTCTTCCTTCTCCCTTCTCTTTCCCTTTCACTTGTTTATCTTGCTCTCTGCTTCGCTTTCTCTCATTCGTATGCGCGATGCACAATGAAAAATTAAAATAAGATGGAAGCAATACCGGATCGTAGATAACGGGTCGTATGAATAACAATGTTGCAACTCTGCTCTCAGTAAAAGCCGCGAGTGGAAGGATTCGTTTGGCGGTGGAAACGTGCGGCGGGGCCGCGCCGCGTCGTTTCGTATGAATAATCTTCCATCTCACTTACATATTACGGCATAAGTAAAGAAAAATAAATGATGCTGCATCCACGAAGCGTATCGAACGAAATTACAGTCGCTCTTTTTATTCATAAATTTTCATGGCGTTTCCTGTGCGACCTCTTATACGCGCAAACGTTTGCCTTTTGAGGGCACTGTCATCCGCAAACACCCTAATATCTTTATTAAAATCTTTATTAAAACCTTTTTTTTCTCCAAGTATCTTCCGCAACACGCTGAGAAAACGAGAAGATGATTTTTATCGCACTCATATAACCCGATAATACCGTCGAGACGGAGACGAAGTTTCGAATTTATACTCTAACGCATAAATCGTCTTCTTTCCCCTCCTTAAGTTTTCAGCGAAATTTGCATGATACCGCGACGCTCGGCGACGCGCTTTCCGTCCGTACCGCCTTCAATCAAGTTTGTTCAACATGATCACGGTAAAGGAGCCATCACGTCCTCGTCGTCGCAATTCCGCGGTGCCGAACATCTAAGGGGACTCATTTCTAAGCACAAGAGACGTGTCGTAAAAATCGTTCGTTCGTTCGTTCGTTCGTTCGTTCATTCGTTGTCGCCGGCGGTAAAAGCGCGACCACGTAATTAACGTGGCGTAATTAAGCAGGCTCGCTCGCTCGCTCGTGCGACGGAACGATCTTTATGTTGACAAGCTGTCGAGAGCCGTGCACGCTCGCTCGTAAACGGGAACGGCCATCCTTTTGTACATCATGGCGCAGGGCACTGATCCCGAGCTCGCCCGTAATTGAACTGAGCCGTTACTGGCGGATGTTGAAGATAAATAAAGAGGGATAATCAATCCTCTTCTCTCTCCGCGACGCCGAGTTCTTATTTGTCGAGAGAACAGTTTTTGAATCCACTGTATTACTTTCCACCTGACTGCGGAAAAATTTTCCCTCAACGCGCTTTCTCTCGACATTATTTCTTTAGTATTTTCACAAGACATGTCTTATGGTATCGAACATTCTAAAAGTTATTTTTGTAAAACCCATTTTGCCCGAGATCCGCTCTCTACAAAAGCGACTTTTGGAGCGGTAAATTTCGCAAAAGATAGAGAGAGAGAGAGAGAGAGAGAGACAGAGAGAGAGAAAGTAAGAAAAAAAGATCTCGTTTGCAAAAGTAACTGTTTGCTGGAAGAATTCTGTAGAGAAAGGGAACTTTTGTAATAATCTAATAATTACGACACAGCGCGCGCGCGAGCCAATCTCGCCGGCGGGCGCCGCTCAATCGGAAAAAGCTTTCGAAAAACCATCTCGCGAACGAATGCGCGCGCGGGCGTGCACCAAGTCCCCGTTTCCCTCCATGTTTATTCGCCGCCAACTAAACTCGCGTCATCGGCGAATTGGGTAAACGGCGAAACTTTTGCGTTTTGTTGGCTCGCGACGCTCCCGCGATTTTCCTACGGGCGAAAAACCGCCGCGACGATAAAGGCCCCTTTTACCCGCGTGGCTCGCTTCCCCACTTGACGGTCTTGTTACTGACAAAAGTTTTAGACCCGAAGATCTCACCGCCCGCCGCGCGAGCGCGCCTTTATGAATTCCCTCCTTCTTACTGTTTTTTACCTTTAATTTTTTACTTTCCATTTTCCGCCCTTAACAGATTTCCGCGTTCCGTATCTGCAAAGGGCCGAGAGGAATTCTCCCATGGCGAATGACTCCGGGCACTCCTCCGCGATAAAGGCGGAGTAAGAATCTTTAATCGTTTAATCTTTTTCTCGAGAGAGCGCGGTCTCGCGCAACTTTGTCTCTTCGCTGACTCGTGTGAACCGACCTTAACGTCGACACGGTTGGCTGGCGACCTCGCTGAGGATCGAAATAATAATTAAAAGCTTATCGCGGGAATTGGCTGGATGCCACCGACGTGGATATTGCAGGTTTTTCCAACGGCATGAAAGGACACGCCGGAGCGAGAGGGAGAAGAAGGCCTCGAATAAATTGCTTTAATTAAATAACCCCTTTTCGAAAATTGGTTTCGTGCTTGGTGAAGCGCTAACTGGCTCGCCTTTCGCGAAAAGTCGCCGTTTATGAGTGCCAGCGTTGCATCCCGCGATTGCACTCCGCGCAAATATACAGGGACACGCGGTTCCGCGCGATCACGAATAAAAAGAGAGACAGAAAGGGAGAGAGAGAGAGAAAGAGGGGGGGGGGAGGGAGGCAACGGATGAAGCGGCATGCAGACGGTAGTTCTTGTTTAAATTTTAACGCGTATTGGTATGCAGGCTGCGCTCGATTGGCGTGGTTAGCGCGTTACCGAAATCTAGACGCGAGAATCCGCGTAAATCAAAACTACGCCAGTATTTCGCGCGGAATGCCGAGTGGAGAACGGCTGCTGAATATCTCGTTCTCTTCTTCGACAATCTGAATATGTAGAATATTCGCACGAAGAGGAGAGCAAAGGCGAGGCGTGAGACGTGAGGCAATGTTTAAGGAACAAACCGATGCGAGCTCAAAGCTAACGATATTGCGCGACGTTGCAAATCGAAGAATTAGCTCTCGAATCAGCGATGTCCGTGAGTACGTTACGAGTGAATTTAGCAGAGCTCTCCGGCGACTTTCCCGGATCCAACGATTAATTTTCACGCGGCGTTCTAACGAGGCATCGTCGAGAGGTGAGACGCGGCGTCGATAGTCGCATTCACACGAGAGCGAGACGAAGGGCGGGGACGGGCGAACGAGCGAAATGCGAACGGCGGCTGCGACGTCGTTAAAGGCGCGCCCGCAGAAATTTAATTTAATCAGTCAACGGTGCCTTTGACCCGCCACGATTAAGCGTATGTAAAGCACTGCTGTGAAAGGGTAGGGGGGACATTTCCATCTCGTCTCTTTCCCTCGCCTCTCTCTCTCTCTCTCTCTCTCCTGTGTGTTTTCTCGCGACGGTACCAGCGGAGAGATTTTCTCGAGGACACGTTTCATTGATCAGGTCGGGTTTCACGTTATTTGCTTCGTTCCAGAAAACAGGAGCAATGTCGTCGCACACACGACGACGGGCCGAGCAGACGCAAATAATCTATTTGCACGCCGCTCCTTTTCGTCGCTTGAAGAACTCGCAGGATCTGAAGCGTTAGCGAGTTACGCGCTCGCGGCTCCGTCACAAATCATCCCGCGTGTATACACTATAAAAATCTCGCGACATAGTTTTTCGGCGTCACCGAGTGTCACCATTTTTCAGCTGGCGAAAGGATCGCTGGCCGACGATCGCGCGCGCGCGCGAATAGATTTATTACGTATTCGACGCCACCGGCTGCGCGCCCCCTCGCGGCGCTGCACGTCGCGCCGCGACGAAGCGCGGGGGTGAGAAGGGGTGGCGTCACCAAAGAAAACATCCCGCGATACAAGAGCGCGCGGGTCCCATCAATTTTTTACGTCCCTCCCTCTCGTTTTCTCTCGTCCGCGGAACGGACGACGTAACGAGCGCGAAAATAATTAAAAGCCCGCCATTTACCCTTCCACCCCGGGCGGCCCGCGGCTACCGTTCGCCCCCGCGGAGGATTGTCAATGGACTATCGGGGTCACGCCACCCACTCGTCGACAGCGGCATAATAGCCGTAATAATAAGTTACAGCGGTGGTAATGGCCATAATAGCGACGGCAATTGGAAATATTAACAATGCGACCGCCTTTGTTACGCGGCGCGATAAAAGAAGCGGCACGGCTTCGCTCCGCTGCCTTTCTCGCAATGGGGTTAATTAACGACACGTGTTTTCGTGTGTTCGTGCGGCACCCGCCGAGGAGCCAGTTACGCTCGGCTGAACCGATAATCGCGGCACTCTTGGATGCGAGCGAAAAAGAAGAGACGCGGGAAAAACTGGCATGGCGAGCGCATTAAAATTTTAGTTCATTCGATTCACATTAATCCTGCAAATTTTGTCAAACTCGAAGCGTCAGTGGAGAATATTGAGATATAAGCAGGCTTGGCGAAATTTTTCGTTTTTAATGAAGTTTAAAGTTGATGATCTGTAAAATTAACTTGATTAAGTTAAAGTTAAATTAAAAGTTAAATTAGAAGTGTCAAACAGAAGTAAAAAGTAACTTAACTCTCTAATTATATAAAGATAGCTTATAACAGTTGGTTTTGAAACTTTCTGACATTTCATGTCGGATATGTTTTAGATATCTGTATAGTTGTTTTCTTAATTTCGTTAGTGTGTGTAATTTTTATTAATAGACTCCGAAAGTGTTAGTGCATGCTTATAACGCAAATGAAGTTAATGCGACTCACACTGTTATCAAATTTAAGCTTTACTCTGACAGATCGATAAATCAATATTTTAATACATCTATTCGTTTTTATGAAGCTGTATTAATGCAATAATTAAATCTTTATTTAAATTTAATTAACTAATTAGTAATGTAATTTAAAATAAAACGGGATACATACAGGGTCAGTCAAACCATGGATGTCAGCAAGTATTGCTCTACGTATGTTATGACAGGAATAGATCCTGGCAAATATATCGCTAGACATTATTATCCTTCCGTCAGTAAAAAAAATTTAATCACACAAATAAAATCCTGCAACTGGCTTTAAAATATCACGATAATTTAATTATTTTACATCTTTTCCATATTTTATTTTATATTACATATACCAAATATATAAAACTTGTATTTTGCATTTTAATTCCAGACAAAAGTTCCATTAATTTTTAACATTAAATAATTGTTACTTTAATATAAACACAGAAATCAATATTATTTTCATCTTTATAAATATGTTAGTTAAATTCTTATTTCACAGAAGAACACTTCTGCCTCTATCGAAATTCCTCTATCGAAATTTCTCTATGTAATTTCCTCTTTCAAATTCCTTAGAAAAATTAACTAGTCGAAAACTGTTCGTAACAGTTACTATACAAAACATTACCGTTACTATTAACCCTCAACAGTTCTCTACAAATACTTTTCAGCCTGACAGTTTTAAAAGTTTAATGTAAAGATGCTTTTAGAAATACTACTTGCAGTTTATCTTTCGAAAATAAGAAGAAAGCTGTTCTAAAATACGAAGCTAAAGCATTCGAGACGGCAAGACAATAAAATGTTTCATGTTTATGGAGATGGCGCAAATATTCGATTATTAGATCTGCTAGGACTTATCCTGGTTACAGCAAAGTCAATTATGCAACAGTTATGGCTTAAAATAGGGACGAAATCTATTTTAGAAGCCTCAATTGTGAATGGAAATGCCATCAGCCATCCTTGAGAAGCCTGAAGGAATTAACTCAGCAAATACAAAATGTAAATATTATATAACATAGAAGTAAAACTTAATATATAACAGCTGTTATACATTATTAATGTTACAGTTACATAATTTCATTTTATAACTATAATATGATTCTATTTTTAAATTATTATGTTGCTCTGTTATTTATTGCGCTCCCACCCTATATGTATGTGTTGATTACAATGTATACATATATAAGAAATATCTTAATAGAACGACATCCTTTATATATATATTGACTAGTTTCTTCGGCGTCTTTAGGAGAGTAGACATTAAATTGATCAATTTGAAGTCTTTGGTGGAAGTATAGCCTGTTCTGCCGGCTTTAGGGTTAGAACACTACTTTTACTGGCTTCTAAACTTTAGATGTATAGTCTAGAGCCAAGTACGCTCTCAAGACTCTGGTTAATTGTCCAATGATCAGTCCCAACCTTTCTTGCAAAAAAGCCGGAAAGACCCCGTCCGGACCAGCAGCCTTGCAGCACTTAAACGTTCTAACCGCTCACTCGACCCTACCGGGTTAAACGATTTTGGCAGCCAGTCCCCAATCTTCGTCTTTCGTCTTAACACCGCATTGACAAGATCCTTATACATCTAGAAACCAAAGAGATTAGCCTCCATAAGGAAAACACGTCGTTCACCCACTGGTTTTTGCGGCAGCGACCAGAATAAACGCGTCGTCGTCGTCGCAGCCGTCGTCACTGTCAATTAGAATATATTTGACTTGGCACTTAGCCGGGATAGTGAACTGCAACAACTGCAAAGTTCGGACGCCGCTCAGTATAAGCTCATCGCTCCCTCATCGTTGGCCCTGAGTTCTTCGTGCGCGATGTCGAAGCGCTCGCCATTCATGCGCGCTTACCTCGGCTCCCGCTGACAGCCATCGACAGGCTCGTTGTCCTTAGCAGTTTTCAGTCGAATCCGCCGGTCCTTTTTGGGACGCGATGGCGCTCATCTAGCAGCATTCGCGGGATGCGCTTCGTCGAGGAATGCGGTCGCGAGGGGTTGAGCGAGCGAAACCGGAGAAAGGGGTAAAACGCGGGAGGAACCGAGCGGGACAGGGAGACGAAGCGGGCAGACTGCAACGCGCCCTGCCAATTTCCGAAGCTTTCAAAAGCGACGTGGATTTATGGCTCGTTCCGAAGTAACGAGATTCCGCGAGTTCGCGGCTTTTCGAGTGGCGGCTATGGATGCTTAGGGCAGAGGGATGCTCACGATACCGCCGCCTCTCGATGCTGCCGGCGCGCATCGCCTTTTAATTCGCCTCCCGAAGTCGTTCCGTACTTTCGGTAACATTTACATTTTCGATAATCTGGAGTTCAAGGTTCCGTCCTGGTTCGTCGTTCCGTCGACGATCGCACACTCGCAGCACTTCACGCTGCGCTCTTACAATAGTCGCGACGTCGATCGCAATCAGTCGCGGGAATTCTCGTCGCAGTGAAGATCGTAAACTCATTACGTGAACTTGTCTGGATTTGCAGCAGTCAATCCGTAATATCGGTGTTATAAAGTTCTAGATTTACAGAGAGGCAACATTGAAAAGTTTTGTTTTATTGATTCTCTGAAACCTACGCGCTATCAACTAATGTCTCCACATCGACTAATAGACATATAGTATTTGTAATCAGTCAGTAAATTGTAATACTTTCTCTGTTTTTTCGCAACATATATAAAAAAAGGAATCTATTTGAGTCTTCGGTTTAATGGGGGTTTGGGATTTTAATTAAAATATATATTTAAAATTGGGACTCAAGGATCGGCCTAAGTATGAAAGGTTGATTCTCCGCGTACGGTAATCGAAAAGAAAATTTCAATACGTGCGTTTGACATATTGGACATTTTTATCCTCCCACAATCATATTAATATTAATATTAAAGTTATATTAGTATTTAATAGCATTAAGACATCCGTGCTAGCTCCTTATGTGCCGTTAATATTTCACTATTAGTTAACTCTATCAAAGAGCGTTCTATTATTTCGGTTTGTAATACTTTTGTTAAGTATTTGTTAAGTATTTTTAGTATATATATCATGACTTAATAATAAGAAAAGAATTTACTGCTGCAGTTAATCAAAGTTCGCTGAAAATATATTTATGTAACTAAAAGTTTGTAGCTGTGACTATAACTTTTGCTACTGTTGCTACTACTGTATCGGTTTCATAGCTAAATATATGCGTATTGGTTATATTTTTAAGTATCCATGTGTTACGAGATTTAACTATAACATACAGATTCTTGTTGTCGCAGCCAACTTTTTTTCCGTGGATGGAGTACTTCTTTCATGTGCAGAGACGTTATTGGACGTTATAAATAATATCAGGCTAATTCAAGATAATTATGAAGTGAGTATTTCTATTTGAAGTAATTATTGAGGTTAACTTTACATATCACTACGAATAAAAAACAGCTACATTGAGTAATATTAACGTCGCTTCTCTGTAAATCTAAAGCTAACTATGTAAATCTAGAGCTCTAAGCTGTAGGATGGAAAGTTTCTCCATGATATCTGGAGTGAGTGAACTTTTCGTCTTGTCCAGTAGAAGAATTTTCCAATGGCAGAATTCTTCCACTGCACAAAACGAGTGAGTTTACAAACTCACTTTAAAAATTACAAACAATTTTTCTACCCACGAATACCACTGATTGGCTGTTGCAAACAAGCTCACATCATGGATTTGTGATCATTGGCTGAGTTCAGAAGACACAACTGTTGCACAACGGTTGAGTAATTAATCAACGTAATTGGTCTAAAGTTAGGGATCTAACAGTAAGGACCAATAATCACCGACGACTCACTAATCAGCTACGTTTTCTGAACGCAGCCAACGAGCGTCGTGATCGACGTTCAATCATCATAGAGGAGTCTCCAAATTCATCAGTCTCGTTGTCGGTTCGCCACGATCGGCGCGATATTAACGCTCGCGATTGTTTCCTCGTGAACAGCAACGTCGGAGCCGGGTTTCGGCTCCGAGCTTCGACACGCGGATCTCATCGTACTATTTTCGCCGGTGGCGCGGGGATCATCCAGAGGCGCCTCTGCGTTTCCCTCCGACGAAATTGCGGATGCCGCTCTCGCTCCGGGGGGCCATCCATCCCGATCCCAGTTTCCCGCGGAATCGAACGCGCCGTGTATCGTCGCGCCGCCACTCCATCGGCGATGCATTTGTCAAACGGCCGGCCAGACGAGCCCATCGAAAGAGTACGAGGGCCGGTCGTTGGGAAAATTAATAAACGGATCGTCACCTTAATGGAACCCCTCTCGTCTCGCATTTTATCGTCCACGCTCCCATTCGATAGAATTTTTCACCCCTCGATGATACACGAAGCGTGGCTCTATCATTTTTGTCATTGCACTTTTGTCGCTCGCTACTCTGCGCGGTTTGCGCGCAAGTAACAAGCGCGCTTGATATTTATTGTGTTTCAGATGTTCGTTTATTCACATACACGCACGCACGCGCACACGCGCACAAAGCTTTCAGATTATAACATATTTTAGATTAAAAATATTCTACGTTGTTTGTAGATGAAAGGAAACACACAACTCTTTTTTTCCTATCGTACATTATACTACGCAGCAGTAGCCGTAAACTACTGCTGCGTTGTTGACTGTGTTTTGTACAACACGTATATACGTGCGAAAAAAATACGCGTGTACAACATTTTTAGAAATTTCAAGCAATAGCGCGGGCTCCGTTCGCAGTAGCGACGCCTATTTTCCCTCGGTTCTCGTAAAGCGAAAAAATAGAGTCAGAATACGGCGGGACTTTACGACAGGTGCAAGTTTGTGCAGTAACGTGAAATTTTTTACTTCACGATAAGCTAGAGAACCTCACGATTATTGGACAGCGGGAGTTACTTTCACCCAGTCGAAATTTCTTTTCGGAAGAGAGTAAGATATTTCGCGCGCATACACACACACACACACACACACGTGTATGTATCAAGTTCTCTCACTCTTTCTCCCTCTCTCTCTTTCTCTGTCCTCACTTTCTTCACCCAAATTACTAGGTGCGCAACTAAGTTTCCGGGTCTCACACATGGATGGCGCTAACGACACATGTAGTTGACATACGAGGGTGGTCTGAAAAGTTTCCGACCTAACAAAGATACAAGTCATTTTTTCTGAAAATTGTTTTTTATTTTTCAACATAGTCTCCTTGTAAATCTACACACTTCTCCCAGCGATGCTCCCATCTCTGTAACCCGTCGAAATAGTACTCGGCGTTTTTCTCTGCAAAATAATTGTTCACGAAGGTGATTGCCTCTTCATTTGACGAAAATCTCTGTCCTCCGAGCGCAATTTTTAGATGAGGGAACAAAAAGAAGTCGCTTGGGGCTAGATCTGGTGAGTAAGGTGGATGGTCAAGCAGTTCAAACCGTAATTCGTGGATT
>NW_022639465.1:1866819-1870316 GCF_010583005.1 Odontomachus brunneus
TATACATGTCTAAAGTTGTGTTTCTTTTATAGCTTGGACATCTGTCAACAATAACCAGTCATAATACCAACACATATCGCAACGCAAAAATATTTTTTCTAACAATAAAGATATCGAGTTTTGTGCCAAATAAACAGCATTTGCGGAAAGCTTTGCTTTTCTGCTTTAATTTGAAGAAAAATGTAGCTAAAGTACGTCGTTTGCTTGAGGAGGCCTACGGCGAACATGCACCATCGAAAACTACCTGTGAAGATTGGTTTAAACGCTTCAGAAGTGGCGATTTCGACATTAAGGACAAGGAGCGCTCCGGAAGACCAAAAACAATTGAGGACGCCGATCTGCAAGCGTTATTGGATGAAGATGATACAAACACAAGATCAACTTGCGGAGGCATTAAACATGACTCGCCAAGGTATTTCCAAACGTTTACATGCCGTGGGAAAAATTCAAAAGGAAGGAAAATAGGTGCCGCATGAGTTGACTGAGAGACAGATGGAAAATCGAAGGCCACTTCCGAAATTTTGCTTTTGCGGCATGAAAGAAAGAGTTTCCTGCATCGAATTGTTACTGGCGATGAGAAGTGGATATATTTCGAGAATCCCAAACGCAAAAAATCGTGGCTTTCACCTGGCGAAACATCAACATCGACGGCACGGCCAAATCGCTTCGGAAAGAAGACAATGCTCTGTGTTTGGTGGAACCAGAAAGGAATCGTGTACTATGAGCTGTTGAAACCGGGCGAAACTGTCAATGGGCATCGCTACCGACAACAACTGATCAATTTGAACCATGCATTGCTCGAAAAACGGTCAGAATGGGACACGAGACACGAACAAGTGATATTGCAGCACGACAACGCTCCGTGCCATCGCACTTTCATCGTCCAGGACACCATCAAACCGCTGAAATAGGATCTGCTACCGCACCCGCCGTATTCACCAGACCTGGCCCCTACCGATTATCACTTGTTCCGATCGATGGCGCATGGCTTGGCTGGGCTACACTTGGCCAATTTCGAAGAAGTGCAAAATTGGTTGGATGAATGGTTTCGGTCCAAAGACGCATCGTTTTATCGTCGCGGTATTCACGTATTGCCAGAGAGATGACAAAAATGTGTAGCTAGCGAGGGACGATACTTTGAATAAACCATTTTTTGTATTTCTCTTGAAATTTTCCATTTTTCATTGATCAAAGAAACCCGGAAACTTAGTTGCGCACCTAGTATAATCCATAAATATCCCTTTTGTCGCATACTTACACACGTTAATGACAAAACGTGTTTCAACGTCGTTTTATCACACACATATTTCGCGGCTGCTACTCGCGGAAGATTTAAGGCTCGCAGAATCGCGCGAGCGTCCCGAAAATTATGGACCGCTGGTCTCGAAACTCCTGCGGCCGCCGTTGCGTAAAACGGCGAGAGGATTCGGCCGTTTCGGGGATTTACGATCTCGATGTGTCCTGGCGCTTACCTCGGGCCATTCCTCCTTATCATTGTCTATCGCGGCGCGTCCCGCAGGACCCTCGGGACGGGAACAGGACTTCACAGATTCCCCGTCATAGCCGGCGGGCGGGCAGACGGCAAGGAGGACGGACAGAGCCCGCTTTCGATCGGAACATCGCCGACGTTGAGCGCGCAACTTTAAAATTCATAGGAACGGACTTCCGCCGTGATGTCTCGGCTGAATAATAGAACCCCGAGCTGTACCTCCGCGTGTCCTTCGGCGCGCCTGCCGCGCCGGAGGAGGCTGCGTCGCGATTTGATTGCGATTAAAATTAACCCGCGACTGCGAGGTAGCAGCTGCGACCTGAATTCTCGACGAAGGAAATTGGGGTAATATCGGCTGGGGAGTCGAGTGCGATGCTTCTCTTTCAATAATTCCGTGTCTCTTCTCTCTCTCTTTAACTATTCTACTGGTTTTAAATATTTCCCATGCACGGGATTGCGTCTATCTTCTTGATTTTGGTAAGGGTATATTGTCTCGAGCAAATTTATCGGTATATAACTGAGGGAAAATAATAAAAGTAATCCGCAATATTTAGGGGAAACCAGGTGTGGCTGGCCCGCGTTTCATGTCGGCCATGTGCTTCGTTTATATATTTATCGGAAAGGAAACAGTGGAATCGAAGTCGCAAAATGTTCCTTGTGAAACATATCCTAGCAGCACATATTAGTTGACCAGCTGTTGGCAGCTGTAGATTCTATATTGGCCGCTAAAGATTCAACGTTGCTTCAATGCTTCGTGCTGCTCGAGTAGATATTCTTCTTTCGTTCAATATGCATCATAGTTTCATTAAAATAGGAATAATACTGCAGCAAAGAATAGAAAAAATTTACACTAATTTAAATAAATAAAACAAACTCACTATAATAATATAGTGATGATAGCCTTATGGCTATTATTATAGTAACTCACTATAATAATAGCCATAAGGCTATCGAAAATATGTGCACTTTTTCCTGAAGCAAATCTTATCACAAAAGAGTTCAAAATAAGAAAATATTTATCAAAGTGCAGAATCATATGTATTTTATATGAAACTTTCGTATGCTGAGTTGATAGCGGCAACTTGACCCGGTATCAAGTTAAAAAATAACCACGTTGCAACATGTTTCCGTTTCGTTTATTTCAAACAAAAATATACGGTTTGTGGAGTTGTTGTTAGTTAGTTTCGAAATCAGGCATCTCAGTCATGAATCTTTTCACGTAAACTCAATCCTACTGATCAATCGTATAATTTTTAGTAAGAAATCTTTAGTATGAAATCATCTAGTATGAAATCAAAGGTAAATAATTTTGCAGCACTTGAAGACAATCATGAATCTTTCCTTACAATATACTAACTAACTTGTTGGTATCAAAACGTAAAGGAAAGTTGTTTCCATTATGTTTGTAAACGGTTAATCTCAACAATGATTCGGTTGAAAAATATAGTACCTTGCTCCAATCTTCTTTATATGACATTTTAATTACGTATATGTCTAATAAGCGTCGCGATAATACAGTGATCAGTGATTCCATGTGGCTACGTCCCTTTGATCGCGTGCACGCTATCAGGAACACTGAGTAATAATTCCTAATCTGCTCGTAATTATACTTGGTTGAAACTTACGATCCGGAGAGGCTTATGTGATTTCCTGCGATGGCGCATTTTCGGGTTTACGCAGGACTTCATTTATAATTGGCGAAATCGCTCGACCACGAGCTCACACGTAAATAGCTCGCGCGTCCCTCCGAAATTACAGTCTCGGAGAACATGATATTTTGAGAGAGAGAGAGAGAGAGAGAGAGAGAGAGAGAGAGAGAGAGAGAGAGAGAGAAGGAGATACGTGTGTATATATTATACATACACAGTGTTAGTGAAATAAATGTCACATCCGCTCGTTTGCGGATAGCAGAGCTCGTCAAAATGAATAAGTTAAAAAAAAATTATTTATACAAATAATTTTCCGATTTGGTGGAGATTCGAACTATTTTTGACTAATTTAGCATAAA
>NW_022639465.1:1870326-1871128 GCF_010583005.1 Odontomachus brunneus
AGAAAGAGAGGGAGAGAGAGGAGAGAGAGGCAGAAGGAGGGACGGCGAGAGACTCTGAGAGAGAGAGAAGGGTGAAAGAGAAAGAGAGAGAGAGAGAGCGACAGAGAGAGAGCGAGAGAGAGAGAGAGAGAGAGAGAGAGAGAGAGAGAGAGAGAGATACGTGTGTATATATTATACATACACAGTGTTAGTGAAATAAATGTCACATCCGCTCGTTTGCGGATAGCAGAGCTCGTCAAAATGAATAAGTTAAAAAAAAATTATTTATACAAATAATTTTCCGATTTGGTGGAGATTCGAACTATTTTTGACTAATTTAGCATAAATTTGTAATATTTTGATTGGAATCTTGGCTAAAGAAATTTAGAATAATTCGCTCTAAAGAAATTTAGAATGATTCTCAGATATGTCGATTTTGTTAAAATTTTAATTAAAATTGCCGGATTTCGGTTTAGGCGAGATCCGAACCATTTTTGACTAATTTAGCACAGATTTAAAATATTTCAGTTGGAATCTCGGCTAAAGAAATTTAGAATGGTTCGTGTTTCTGCTCTATACCGATTTTTTGTTAAAATTATTTCACTATATCTTGTATTCAATTTTATTTCTTATGGATTTTTATTGCACTTGCTGATGATAAGAGTGAGAACATTAAAAAGCTATAAACTGCTCGTGAAACTCAAAGTGGACCAAAATGAAAATATGTGACCTAAATATTTTTTGTACTTCTACATTTGTGCCAAATTAGAAAGAAATCGGCGTGTAATTTATGGGTAGGTTTACTTTGTCAGTATACATATAT
>NW_022639465.1:1871798-1874936 GCF_010583005.1 Odontomachus brunneus
TCTTTCTAATATATATATATATATATATATATATATATATATATATATATATATATATATCAGTATACATTCGCGAAGTTGGAAATTTTCAAACAGATCATCTCGCAGTTATTGACATTTTGTCGAATCCTGTAATATTTTAAAGACATAAACAAACATGCGCAAATCCCGCTCATACAATCGCACGATTACTCGTCCAATATTAACTTAATATTTCCGGAAACTTTTGCCCTAAGTCACATTTCTCGAGAGATGGGGATATATCCTGGAGTTCCCGCTGAATGTTCTACGGAGCGTCGTCTCGCGAAACGAATTGGCACGAGCGGAGGAGCACGTCGGCACGCAAATTTCCCGGCTCTAATCGAACTTTCGCGCACCGTCTTCTCGGGCGCAACGAGGCGTCCGACAGGATCCTGTCGAGCGTCGACTCGCGGACGAAGAACGCGACTCGAAAGGGGAATTTAACTCCTCCGAGTTTGACGAAAGAATGAACGGGGCGCTCGTTCCACAAAATTCGACAAATCGATGGAGTGCGCGCTACGCTACATCCTCTTGGGAAAGGAGGGAGATAACGGATATACTATTGTTCATCTTATCGCACCGACAGTTACGTGATCCAATTTAATTAGAGCCGAGAGATCACCCGAATCCGTCCACCCAAGTTTCAGCCTGTTCAATTTTACGGAAATGGTCGCAACTCGACAATACGAGCAAATTTGTCTTCAGGCTCTTCCAATCAGGCTTCCAAAAGGGAGAACCGTCTGTTGACCTTAGACCGCCACGAAATCGTTTGTGGTACAAAAACAAAGGAAAGAAAAAAAGATAATAGAAAAAGGAGAAAGATGAAAGGCGAAATAAGTCAGTAGCGGTAGCGTGATCTGTGCCGAGGTGCGACGGGGATGTACAAGTGTTTGCAAAGTGCTTGTATCCGCGAAAGGTGAGCTTGTTGGAGTTGCAGGCTGCTTCTTGAGCCAACAATAAGCCCATTCTTCCTCATCATCGTCTTCTGCGAGATCTTTAAAGCACACCGACCCATCCGACGGGAAGTTTTCCAGCGAAAGGGGGGATCTGGGTCGAAGGGCGCGTTACTTCAGCTACGAAATTGAAGTTACGTGGTTTTAATACTTTCTACGCTGATTCAAAATTTAAAGGGACCGGGAAACGTATGAAGCAAAAGAGAAAAAGGTAGCGACCGTCGGAACGATAATTTCGAGAGTTATAAATATTTGATCTATAGTATCCGACATTCAAATATATATTCCGAGAAAAAAAGTGTCGAGAGTGGGATTTTCAATCACGCTAGGGCCGATCCCTAAAATTTTATAGCGATGTCGAGTATTAATAAACCACGGTACATTTGAGCGAGATGTTCGTAGCGATGAAGGAATCAGCAGTTTTCTTACAGCCCGGGGAAATTGGAAGGCAAGATCGAAGGAAACGAGGCCTCGCCGTGAGCAACGCAAGATTTTCCATCGTGAATCCCGAAGCGAAGAGATTCGGCTTGCAGTTAAAAAAGGAACAAGTTATTCATATAACACGCGCGATAATCGATTATCGGGACATCTTCACTTTATAAAAAATGTAATAAAAAAGAGTGAGAAAGGAAAAGGAAAACGATGTCAGCGGCTCTTAATCTTTTAATACGTGTCGACGGCAATTATTACAGCGATGCGCGCATCATAAGAATAATTGCGCTGTTATCAAGCCTAACACCCAATTCCAAGAACCGGTCGCGTGAAATAGAGGTCGCGCCTCGCGGACTTTAAAGACTTTCCACGGGATCGCGGCTGTAGACGATGATAAGAAGAAACGGCTTCAGATAACGGCGCGCAAGGACACGCCGGCATAGTCGTGTCGTCAATTCCCACGGGGTCCTCCCGCGTGTGCGTGTCCTTCTATCGAGATGCAACGGATTACGGACACTTTGCAAGATCCTGTGAACGTATAAACCCTTTAACTTAGCCGCGTGCTACATATCGGTTTACAATGGCTATCACAAATTGTGTATTGGGTTTCGTTACTGATTCGACGGATAAGTGAACTCGAGAGTCTCCAAATAGGTTTATTCACGATGCACTGATGTTAAGTGTTTCGAGTCGTTGTTGGATATCAACAGGACTCTAACATGATTAAAAATTAGGTAAACTATGGGGAATTGTAAGTGAACCGATAACTATGTCCTTAATAAATAAAAAAATGTATTGATACTGATTTCAGATCACTCTCTTGTTGAGGCCAGAATGATTGTCGTTGATGCATGACTCTTTTGCAGAACCGAATTGAAATAATACGGTAATAATATTCACTATAAAATATAATCTTTTTATATCAAGATATGATTATGTGCATTTAATAGACGTACATAATAAAACATTCATATTCTTATTAATTTACAACTTTCTAAATTTTATCTAATTTTACCCATGTCAGAATCTTGTAACTCCTCAGAGAGAAAGGGGGTCATTCGTGTCCGGGCACTTTGAATAACTTTGCATTTCTCCGCAATCTCAAGTTTCTAAGGTTTCATATGTACTCGAACAAGAAGTTAGTTATATAGAGATCACTTGAGACTCAATAGTGACGAAATTTGTCAGTTACTGTCTAAATAGCAGCCGGAGCAAATCGATCTTGGACACGAGCGATTCCTGTATATATTAAACGTATATACTTTTCATATAGGTAAGTGAAAGTTCGTGTTTCTTTATATATTACGTATTTCAATAATTTTCCAAACCTTTGTTAAATATATAATGTGTGATTTATCTATTTTATATTCACCATTTTATATTTAAGGGTTAATTCTCGAAATTAAAACCCGCAAAAAGGGAATTCAGTGGGTTGAAAGACAGACGCAGGATTCACCCTTTATTGCCCCTAAGAGATTCCATGCCAACGAATTACTTATTTTCAGTTTACTTGCTGCCCGAAAATAACCCCGGCAAAAATATCGGGTCGACCAGACCTTGACTCGGGGATGCCCTGAGCGTTGATGCCACCCGTAAAAGTGGGTGACCGTAATATCGGGGTAAAGTGGAAGACGTCGCGCAGAGGAAATTCGCGTGAGGGGAGAAAGGGTGGCAAAGAGAGAGAGAGAGAGAGAGAGAGAGAGAGAGAGAGAGAGAGAGGGAGAGAGAGAGA
>NW_022639465.1:1876325-1880857 GCF_010583005.1 Odontomachus brunneus
GAGAGAGAGAGAGAGAGAGAGAGAGAGAGAGAGAGAGAGAGAGAGATGAAAAGAGAGAAGTCTGCGACGTGTTGGCCTTAAGACGAGGAGTACCCGTCGCGGCAAGTGCGACACGTTTCACCCTAAATCCGCTTTCCTCGAGCGGAGCCTCGATAAATCCGTATTTGTTTGCTCCGGTCGGACGGTGGAGCCGCATCCGACGAAATTGCGTCGGGATGAATTCCAGGCTGCTCGGTAAAAAGAGCATCAGCCGTAATTGAAGGATCCCACGAACGAGACGAGTGCACCTCGCACGTTTATAATATCGTCCCGCCCGCGAGGGAGACTGTCCACGTGGCACGTGTAAACCGAGATTAGATTGATAACGACGTGTCGCGATAATGAGAAAACACTGAGAACATAATCTCGTTGACGAATAGAGCCGGAAGAAGAAAGATCCGGAGGTGTTCCTCGCGTGTGTACTTGTGGATTACGTTCAAGATTGATGCGCGAAAGGGAAAGACGAGGGGAAAAAGAAAAACGACGACGGCCAAGACGACGACGCGGAGAACCTAAAATAAATACTGCTCCGGGATCTCACTTTTCGGCGATATTTCTGGATCCGAGGTGTCGGTACACAGGCGGAACCCTCTATTACAGATCTATCCCGGCCGAACGTACGTACGTACGTTCTGGCAGTCGGTCTCTATAGGGAGGAATAGTGTTCGGGGATTATCCTTGTGGCCACGTGACCGGTCCGGCTCTTTCTCCCACACAGCCTGTCGTTTGTTACGTTCGGTCGACCGTAACTTGCAGGATTTCTGCCCCTGGCGCCCACAGACACACACATCTCCCTTTCTCTTCCTTTCTCTCGCTCTCTTCCCCGTACATTCTCTCGTTTTCTATCCTTTTTGGTCGGATCCTTTGTGTGTAATCTTAGGTCATCGGGCTAAAATTATGCGGATATTTAATAAAAGCAGGATCTTATTATTAGTTTAAGATCTTATCTTTGGTTGAGACTACCACACGCAGTATTAATATTGCCACTGGCTACGGCGTTTACAATAATTTCAAGAGTATAAGCGGACAGATTTCTTCGAACGTAAATCTACTGTCTTTCGTTTCTTTTTCGATTCGTCGACAATCCTTATACATTTCACTCGACTATCGTGATCAAGAATGAACGTTTTAATTAATGACCAAGTAATCGAAAGTAAAAAGAACTAATAAATTTATGATATAAGTATTAGGTAAGATTAGTAAAAATTAATTTTGTTTGAAAACTTAAATATTTAATTGAATTATAACTAAATAAAATATTTAATAAATATTTAATTGAATTATAACTAAATAAAATTTAATTGTTATAAATAAAAAGATTTTAATTATACAAAAATTTTAATTTATAAAAAGATTTTAACTTGTATAATATATATATATATATATATATATATATATGTGTGTGTGTGTGTGTGTGTGTGTGTGTGTGTGTGTATATAATGTTTAATTTATATAATATCATTCTTATTATTTAAATAATATAAATAATATTTTTAACGATCGCGTTATAAGTTTCTTATAAGTACAGCTACCTATTTGGATGCTTAGCTACCACCCTGTCTATTAGTACAGGACCCTGACATCAACCTCAACTGATTCTGATGCACAAAGACCCCAGCGACGCGCTTGTTGAGCTCATTAAATCGCGTCGGCGACTTCGACAGCCTGATTATGCGCCTAACGGCGTCACCGTGCTCAAGGGAGGTATGCACCTCGGAGCTTGTTCCGTGACGTTCGAATGGCTGATCCGTCGTTCCCTTCAACGAGAATACGTATAGGGTGTTCCAAAACTACCCTCTACCTTCCTTACAAGTTGAGGCTCCACGGTAAATATTGGAGCCGATATTATTTTCCTCGATCAAAGCGTGGCTACGCATAAAATCTATTCTAGATTGATATCAGAGAAAACAACCGAGATGGAGACAGAAAGAAAGCCAAGGGGTAGTGTTCTTCAGAAGGAAGCTTACATTTCGTGTTTCTTTTTTCTTTTAAACATCCTCGCGAGTGTGAGTCGAACTAACGCAATGGAAAGATGAGATTTGTTCGGCCGGAAATATGGCAAACGTACGCAATCGTGTCAATCACCGACGTATTCCCGCAGGACATTCCCGGCGTGTTGCACGACGCAATGGGAATTAGAAGGTCCTCGGACGCGCGATGTCGACGAATAATCCTGGTGCTGTCTGACGCTACTTGCGCGCGTTACGTGTACTTCAGGACCAATTCTCGGGTCGGACATGCAAATTACGCGAGTCCGGTTGGGTCGAGCGGGATTCCCAGGAGCGTGACTGGACGTCGCGAAAACGGCGCCGTCGGCAACAATTTCTGGATATCTACGACGTGTGCGACGCGATGTGACGCGAACGGAAGAACAAACGGCGGAAAACGCTGAACAGGGCGAAGCAACCGAACTTTGGAATTTTCGGCTCGTCGAACGACGTAAGAATAGAATCACTAAAAGTCGAACAGAGGGGGTTTATTTTTTATTGATGTCTAGAGAGACAAAATATGGCGGAGCCAATAAGCTGCCTCGAATTTTTATTTTGTGCACGGTAAGGTGAGTGTTCCAATTAATTATCAAGTGATCTTGTGAAATAAATTAATTAAAGCTGTTAAGCTAATTACACAAAATTGATTTTATTGGAAAGTTTGAACATTTGGGGTTTTACTTGCGTTACATTTTTCTTAATTTATGGGAAGATTTTACTTTGTTTATTATATTTTCTCAAAGTAAAGCTATAATGTTAATATTTAGTGACATGACATTTCTGTCCTAGTTTATAATATAAGTTCCAATAAATGTCCTAATTAGTGACTTTCTTTTCTCTCTCTTTCTTTCATCGGGAAAATAAAGAAATATAAGTAGAGAAGGAGCAAACGAGCGAAGAAAGAGAGAGAAAGAGAGAAAGAGAGAAAGGAAATGAAAGAACAAAATTTAAAGTTAGAACTCTTTATCCCTAAACTAAGTCTACTATTTACAATTATCTGCAGTATAGTATCTATTTCCTTCGCATTAATTCGTAAAAATGAAAAATTTCATTGGCAAGTTCAATAAAACTTTTTATTTTTCACGAGTTTGTACGAAGGAAATATTATCAAATCACAAATCAGTACTTCGACTTTAAGACGTACATGCGATCACATTGTAGACGACCTTTTACTCCTAGTGACTCTCGTCCAGACACTTCTAGTGGCTACTAGTTAGGAAGCCACGTCGACGACGGCAACGGCGAGCAGTAAAGCTAGGAATTCTACGAGTGCTTAACAAATTAGAGATTTTGCTGCAACGAACGTTAAATGTTTCTCACTGAGATATCTATCTTGTCGACGAACGTCCAAGTAATTAGCTACTCTGTCGTGGAAAATAATTCACCCGAGGCAAATACCTATCTCGCTTATCGAGTCATTACTTCGCTCGCTTCCGTGCAACATCTTTACGTTCTCCTGCACCCATCGCCCTCTTCCTCTCTCTAACGCAAGCACGAAAGGTCACTGAAGATTCCCGCAGGACATTCGGAGATTTATCGTAGGAATCGGAACAAGCGCGATCAGGGGCGGACAGTTGTTTATCGCGTCTTCGATCCGGCCCTTGAAAAATTTAAGGGACAACGCTCTCATTGACTTTACGATGCGGGTCCTCTGAATCTACTCTCGGTGATAAAAGCTCTGTCTCGCTCGCGCTACTCCTCTACTTCTTGCGGCACGAGGAGGAAAGTGAAATGGTCAGTGAACGTCGGCCGGCAGGAAGGAAACGGGAGTGCGGATTCGATACGTTCGCTCGTGTCGGAGCACTTTCTTAAATTAGTTACAAGGCGGCTTTCCTTTCCTCTTCTTTACGCCTTTCTCTTTCTATCTCTCCTTCTCTTCTCCTTTCTTCTTTTCTGCCACAGTCCTTCGGGTCGCTCCCAGAAGGCATCCATTGTGGCTTCCGTCCCGGTGAATAGTGGCCTCTTCCAATTACTTTTTAATCTCCCGCTACATCGCGCCAGCCCGATATCTCCTCCCGATTATACAGTTTCCCTGCGGGGTTACACGGGGTGTTCCGGAAGTACGCGGAGCATTCACTGAGTTCTACTCACTTCAGGCGAGTTCCGTGTTTGATTCTGTCTTCCAAGGAGCTCGAACCTGCGCTGCAATTACGGAATTTTTTTAATAACTCTTGAGAAATCACTCTAATTTTGGAGCCGAACGAGTCGTTTTATATCCATCACGGTACGTGCTTCGAGTAATTATCTTTTCATGACGGGAACTGTAGAAAAAGACACAGTTAATCGGTATTAATTACCTACGCTGCGAGTGCTCTGTGATTCCACAAATATTTATTAGAGGAGCAGAAATTGATGGGTCATTATATGAAATCTCCCAGACTTTTCTCACAACAAGGAAATGGAGAGATGGAGATAGACATCTATCTCTCTTTCTCTCTCTCTCTCTCTCTCTCTATATATATATATATATATATATATATATATATATATATATATATATATATA